>NW_027069847.1:335405-408291 GCF_002906115.3 Quercus suber
CTCTCTCTCTCTCTCTCTCTCTCTCTCTCTCTCTCTCTCTCTCTCTCTCTCTCTCTCTCTCTCTCTCTCTCTCTCTCTCTCTCTAAACTTGCCACTGGAGTCAGTTAGGCCATTTTGCATGAAGTTCATCATGGGGCATGAAGGTCGTGGCAAGGTCGTGCATGGAGAGCGACGTGGCAAGGTGGGTTTTGATTTTGGGTGGGTTCTGATGGGGTTTTGATTTTGGGTGGAGATTAGGTGGGTTCCAATAGGGTTTTCATCAGAGTGCGTGGAGATCAAATGAGGGTCATTTTCTTTCGCACTCTCTCTTTCCTCATCTCTGATTTTGTCTCCTCTCTCTCTCTCTCTCTCTCTCTCCTACTCTCTTTCTATTTGTGCTGGCAGTTGGGCATCCACACTGGTAAGAAGCAGAGGTCATAGGTTTCAGTCCAAACCGTGAGTTTGATCTAGTGGTGATGGCAAAGGAACCATCTATAGAGGTGGAAGTGGATAGAGAGAAAAAGGAGGAAGAGGCACCAACACTGAATAAAACCGAAATGGGTTTTCTAATTTAATGAGTTTGTTCGTTTTCTGATTTGATGGGTTCGTTGGTTTTGGATTTAATGACTTTTGGTGGTTGGTGTGTTGCGTGGTGGTGGTGAGGATGGTTTTTGTGGCTAGTAGTGGTAGCTGGTTATAGTGGTTGCTGGTGTTGGTAGCTAAGTTTCGATGGTTGGGTGGTGGGCAATGGTGGACCGAGTTGAGTATGGGTTTCGGTGGTGGCTAGTGGCTAGTTGCTAGTTGCCGGTGGCCAGTGGATGAGCTATTTGGCTTCGGGTGGTTGGTGGTTGAAAGAAAGAGACAGTGAGGAAGAGAAACAAAGAGATCGGGGAGAAGAGAGGGAGAGTTGTATGGTAATATTTTTATTGGGTAATATATATTATTTTAGTGAGTTTTATGATAAAATAAAAAATTGGGATAATGGATATATTGTAAAATGGTATAGTATAATAAATAAAGTTGCTTCTATGATGGTAAAATTGGATATTTTTTAGAAACCAGATGCTAATGCTCTTACATATTTTGAAAATTTAACCGTTGAATTGCATGTTTTTTCTGTTTTTAATACACATGTCAAATTTTGTGCCAATAAGATATTATTTACTAGATGATTTATAAATTTATATTTTATGTATAATTTTAAATTATAAAAACTTGCAATTTAAACAATTTTTTGATAATATAGCTATTGATCTCTAATTTTTAAGAAATTTTGCAAGTATAAAGGATATAAGAAGAATGTGTAATCCAATAGTGGATTTGTCAAAATTCACCTCCAATAAATAGATATTAAGTAATGTTGTAGGCTAAGGTTACAATTAATTTTGTAACTAAACTTTGTCCAATAATATATTATGTATACTAAATAATTTCACCTAAATTTGGAAGGAAGAATCTGATAGAGGTCTTTAAGGTCCGCAAGGTATTTAGATGCTGAATTATTTATTATGCAGTGGATATTTCAAATTAAGTCCAATTATGCCAATAGTTTAATTAGGTTTTAAGTAGTTGATTCTTTAAGAAAAACAAAACAAAACAAAGAGAAAAAAGTCTGAAGCAATTAAAAAATTTAAAATCTCAAGGACACCAATCACCAATTGCAAAGTTATAAGAAATAAAGCAATAAAAAAACATGATATGGGGATGTGTAGGCATACAGCGTCACACTAACGATATGGGGATCACATCCATTTGCAAATACATCCGAAATACTAGATATTGTCTCCTCTCACTGACCTGTGACTAAGAAATCACAGTTTGATACTGCCCAAGCAGCCCAGCTACTAAAAGCTATTAGATTAATGGAGTGGATAAACTTTTGTGGGAACGTTCCCGGATGATCAGGTGGTGGTTATGGGGTATGATAAATTATAAAGGTCCATTGATTTTGCGCTCTCTTTGGCACTTGAATCAGCCAGTGTCTTGAGAGCTGAGTCATGAGTTGGAGTATCAAATTTGGCTTGGAGGTTGCTATAGCTGCTTAGTGAGGGTTTAAAAGAACAAACAATAGCTACCACTTTTTTCAGATGTAATGGATGAGACGTCCTGTTTAGATTCCCTGTAGAGTTGGAAATTCAATTAGAAATGTACACTAACTAAATTGTACATCTCTTCCTTTCAAATGTTACTATGTGCAACGGAAAATAAGCTCGTCCATTAAGTTAATTGTACTTTCTAATTAACTTAGACAATATGCATCATCCAGAAACAAATAACAAGAAATACAAAATATTAAAATGAAAGTGTAAGGGAGCATCTTCGTACATACTAGAGCAATAATAACCATTATTGAGACCAAATACACTAGAGTAGCTATCCTCATAGCTCCCAAAGATGTGCAAATGAACTAAAGATTTCTAACGATTTAGATTGTCTGATAGCCTTTTGAGATTTTCAGAAGCAAAATAGTAACACAAAGACATACAATATCTGATAGAGTTGTAGCACTTCTGTTGCCAATAAGGATTAATATAAAGAAGAGTAATGACTGTCACAAAGAACATGACGAAAGATACTGAAAAGCTTGTAAAGAAGACCAGAGGATATATTTCATGCCCTTTACTTTTTGTTGGTGATGGAGGTGATTCACCTACACTGGTGCATGCTTTTGCTAAAAGCGGTCCACAAAGAAATGGATTTTCTTTGTAGCTGCTATTGTCAAACGTCCCAAATTGTGCTTTCATGTCTGGAATCCTACCTGTTAAGTTGTTGTAGGCGACGCTGAAAACTTCCAGAAAGTTTAGATCAATCAATTCTGAAGGAATTTCTCCAGTCAAATTATTGTAAGAAAGGTCCAAGCTCTCTATTTGGGCCAGATTTGAGAATGTTTTAGGAATGGAGCCTGTCAAATGATTGTGAGACAAGTTCAGTCCAAGAATAGAAGATAGGTTTCCTAGTTCATCTGGGATTTCACCTGTCAGATTGTTACATGACAAATCCAATCCAAACATGATATCCAGAATTTTACCCTTGTAGGAGTCGGGCCTATTTTTAGTTACAAACTCAACTTCATCTTGTGGTATGTATGTATCAACCACCTTAATTTCAGTAACCTTTTCCAGGAGGCTTCCTTGAACTTGAAAATCCAACCCCATGGGACTGTCATGCATTAAGCTTCCCAGAAATGTGACATAGGATCCAAATTGAAGATTATTAACACCAGTTTTCCCAAATGTGATATTACCAAGGCAGCTAGGTATGGAACCAGAGAAAGAGTTTCTTGAAAGATCTAGCAAGCCTATCTTATTCAACTGGCACAACTGACTTGGAATAAAACCGCTGAAATGGTTCCCTGCCAACATAAGAACTTTTAATTTGTAATGTGAACCAATTTCTAAAGGTATATTTCCAGACAGGCTGTTATCTCTGACGTCCAAAGCTCGAAGAAAAGCATTTGGAAGTGATCCTGTGAAATTGTTCCCCTGCAAGTATATATGCTCTATGAGTTCTAGCGTTAGGCATTTAGGTAAAGTTCCTGAGAAGTAGTTATGAGAAAGGTCTAAAAACGGAAGTGAAATTAGTTCACATGAAACCTGACCTTCAAAAGAGTTATTTTGCAAATCAAATGCACTTAGTTCAGTCATATTACCTATCAAGGCAGGAATTTTTCCTGACATGTAATTGTTACTAATACGCAGTATGAAGAGGTTAAAGCATTTGGAAACCACTCCTGATATAGTTCCTGTAAACTGGTTGTTGTTCAAATTCAAAACTTCTAAATTAGTCAAGTTGTTGGAGTGCTCTGAAAATATCTGACCATGAAAGTCATTGTAAGACAAGTCCAAGACACCCAAGTTGAAGCAATAAGAAAGAAATTCTTCTGGTACTTCTCCCGAGAAATAATTGAAGGACACATCCAATCTCTCCAAGTCACTCACGTTAGCTATTGAGGATGGGAGAGGACCTTGAAAAGCATTTCTTGATAAATGTAATAACCATAGCCTTGGAAGTATTGTCCCTATGTTTTTTGGAAGCTGCCCATCAAAGTGGTTGTCTGAGACATCCATCCACGAAAGATTCATATTAGGATAGGGTGGCAGCTGGAACTGACCCATGAAAGAGTTACTTTGAAGCTTTACAAATTTTAGTCCTGTATTGTTCTGAAGCAACCAGTCAGGGAACCTTCCTGCCAAGTTATTCTGAGACAGATCAACTGCTAACAAATTGTACTGATGAGAGAGAAATGTGGGAATTCCTTTGTCAAGCTTGTTCAAATTACAGTTAGATAGCACAAGGACCTTTAACTGAAACATAGGTTTCCAACCTGGATTTTCAGTTTCTATTTCAAATTTGCTATTATCACTTATAAACCGAACAAACTCAAGCTTAGGCGTAGTCCAATCGTATTCTGGGTTTACTTCATGCACTTCTGTCTTACTGTCAATGATTGAGGAATCCTGTATGAATGAAAGCACCTTGTCGGGGGCCGTCGTGACCTCTGCGGATTTGCTTAAGTTAGTCAATTCTGTAACAAAGGAATTAAGACATTTTATATGGTACAATGATTCCAGTGAAAGTGCATTACTAATTAATATTGTAGTTTTTTTGCATCATAAGACATTGACAAATCTCTTTTCGTTTTATAAGAATATGGAGATCGAGAAAAACATAAATATTTTGATAAGGTAAAGTGTTATGGGTGCAGGATTTCAACTTTGCACTTCATTTTCACAACATTCACTATGACCAAAGGAATTCTTAGGATATAATTGCTTGATGCAAGTAAAGTTTGAGAGCAACTGACATTTTTACATACCTTCCTTTGAAAGCTGCCCTTCCAATTGATTTCTACGCAGGTCTAGAGATGTAAGGGCTGAGAGAGAACCCAAATACCTTAAAGTTTTCATGTCGAAGTCATTCTCACTTAGATTCAGGCGCTTCAGCTTTCTCAACTTAGACAAATAAATGGAATCTGAAAAGCTTTGAAACCGTGGTAGTCAAATGTCGCCAATAGTTAAATTCAAGAAACATCATAAAAATTTTTAAAAAAAAATTTTAAAAAAAATTATTGTTTTCCATTTCCTTATAATATTAGTAGTTTGGTTAGGTGAGTAGTAAGTCTCACCTTAGATACTAATAAAAAAAAATGAGTGGTTAATATAATTTATCTAGAAGAAAATTTATTATTTTAAACTTTTGAGTCAAGTAATATCCTTTTATGAGCTTGTTTAGAATTTGCTTATTTTGCTGAAATTAAAATTTTTTTGTTGAAAGTAGTAAAAGTTAGCTGAAATAGTACAATGAGACCTATGAATAGTACCAAAAAGTGTAGTTGGGCTAATGAATAATAGTAAAAATAATCTAAATAATAAAATAATCTGACTTTTTAATTTGAAGTTAAACACACACTATATTAGATTAACTACACATTGGCTTAAACTTTTGGATTAAACCTCAACCCACACCAAACTTGTCTCAAGCGTTGTGTCAAGTGTGTGGCAAAAAGGTTGGGGCTAAAAGAAAAAAAAAAAAAAATGCTAGTGTGTGGTTTTAGGTTAGGTTTTTGGATTTTAGATTTGGTTTGGATCCTCTTTGGACTTCGAGGTTATGGGGGGTTTATGGCTGTTTGTTTTTAGACCCCTTAAAACACAATCAGATTAACCTAATTAATTAACCAAGTTATTACTTAGTCTAAATTTTAGATCTAGGTTAACACTATCCTCAAGGTAAAACTAAATCTACTATGAAAGAATCGAAGTTTTACAATAGCGACTTAAACCACTAACATCTTATTACTACCTCATGTAGAAAACGTATTAACACGACTACGTGCAAGTTCCGAGACCACGAACTCCTTCTTTCTTGGATTCTCCAGCAAGTACAAGCACTCCTGCTTGCGTATCTTTAAACTCTTTAGTGCAGCAACTGAATGATCATCAAGCTCTCAATGAAATCTCCTTCTTGATGATCCTAAACATGTGTGATGGCAACCATCTCTCAGATCTCACAAGAGATTCACATACACAGCAAATAGAGCAACATCTAAAACGTGGCTAGGGTTTCCCTTTTATACTTAGGGCAAAACATAAAACTCTACACATCATATGGTCTTAGGGCTGAGTTGAAAATTTTGCAGAAAAAAAAATTATGCCCGACTTTCGATAGATCGAGTCTAATTCTCGATCGATCGAGCCAGTCAAAATTGCACACTCAATTCTGCAGTTAATTCGATTCCAACTTTACAAAAAAGACATATTTTGAGCAAGTCTAAAATTAGATTAATAACCTGTTTTGATAATGGTTTGTCAACAATACAAATTAGAGTTCTAATACATTAGTTCCTAAGTACTTAGAACCTAACAAACTCCTCATTTGGCAATTCGTGACAAAACACAAACACAATGCTCAAAGTTACAAGTAAAAGCCATTTACAAAAATAATGCCCATTATAAAAATAATCCAACCTAACTACTATCCATCAGTTGCAAGTTTAGATAGCAGCACCACTGAATCAACCTGTATATTTCCTAAAATACTCAACAAACACATAAACGCATGTGTGAAAAATACAAGTAAAACAAAAATAATTTCTTGACTTCACACAACACAAAACAAAGACATATATCATGAATAACACATAAATATAAATCAATAAGTAGTGAAATAAGAAACATATATAACAATGTATATCCCCCTAACATGAACAGCCCAAAAGCAATACATTAAGAGCCAAAAAGAATACATATACAGTGAAGCACCTAGATACAATCTAAACTCCACAAGCCCCACAAAACAAAAATCTCCCTCTAACTACAAAAATCCTCTATAAGTGTCCAAATGTACTCCCCCTTTTTGTGACAGAATATCAAAGGGCAATCAGAATCTATCATCAAAAGGAGGTAGCAAAGGTGAACGTCGAAGATGCGCCAAATCTGCTCGCAAAGCACGGAGCTTATCAAGCATGTCGACCAAAATCTGACTATGAGCAGCCTGAACGGTCATGACAGTCTTCAATGTACGACGAATGTCAAAGTCATCCAAAGTAGATGGTGGAGGAACAGTGCCAGCAACAACAGCAGCAACAGGATCAATAGACGCCCTTACCAGAAGCAGTACCAGAAGGCTCAACACGAAGGCGTTTAGAGCTCTCTTTGAGATGAGTAGCCCTTTGCCAAAGAAAGGAGGCACCTATGGGAGCAACTATGTTTACGGGCTCAAAAGCGGGGAAGTCATCTAAACCTAAAAACAACAAAATCCTATGAATGAAGATAGGATGAAAAAGAGCATGAGTGATAGAGGAACTCCTATAAACTTCGTTCAAAGAACGAAGAAACAGATGAGGAAAACTAATAGAAGCATCCGTAACAAGAGCATACAAAAATGCACATCGCTCTAAAGGAATGATGTGCAGATGAGTGATAGTTCACAAGGAATGACACGCTATCCTAAAGAAAAGGTAGTCTAACTTGGTGAGCTTAGCAGTGGTGATCTGAGGATCAGAACCCCACTGGATAGAAGACCCAGTGATGTAAGACATGATGTCATCCAAGGGAGGGGCTCATCATAGGGATAAACAGGGTGTTGGACCAACAGTACCCTAAGAGCATCAGCCACGACTTTAGGAGTAATAGTGAACTCTACACCTCGTATCCAACTCTTTACTAAAGTGTTGGAATCATAGACATGGATAGAGAGGTTCGAGTAGACCTCTCTAATCAGGATAGCTGGTGGTGGAAGACCAATATCCAATAATGGTAGCCAGCCCCTACACTCAAAATTAGCCCCAGTGGCTGACTCAAGCTCATCTAACAACACTTTCCGCTCAAACCAAATCTTTCTCTTGAGGATTAAGGACTCATAAAGCTCTCGGTTTTTCTCACTCAGAAACAAATTGCTCAAAAGGGAAGGAGCAGAAGAAGAGGAGGATGTCCTATGGGCTCTAGTCTTCCTAGGCATGGTGCTAGGATAAGGACAAGACATAAGGACAGAACCAAAAAAACAATAAGAAAAAACCAAGGACAGACTGCAAGTTAGCACAAAAAAGTTAGAAATAACAATCTATATGATGCATGAACAAATAAATGTCACGATGCATGCTCTAATGCAGTGATAACAAGTTCAATTTAAGTTTAGAATCACAAAATTGGCTTAAGCATAGAGTTTATAACAAAAACCCCAAAATTTTGAAAAAACACTTGTTCAATTTGTACTAAATTGACCAATTGATCATCACCCAAGATAGAAAACAGTTTATTATGATCAAATTTATCAATCCAGCAAACCAATTTCATCAATTAAACTCAATTTGAACAAAATCCCCAATTCGGGTATATTTAAGCCCTAGAATTTCCAATTTCTCACAATACATCAAATTGATCAAATTAAACACCATAGATCATGTTTATAACATCCCCCAACAAAAACCCATTAATCAATTTCTAGAAATATGGCTTGAAACATCAAAATCCCCAATTATGCATCGGTTCCAAATTTGCAATAAAAATGCATGAAACTTGAAAATAAAAGCAAAAGGAGGGGCAATATGGTCTTACTAGCCTTTGGAGAGAAAAACCTAGCAAAAAGGACGGAGGAAAATGACAAAAAAATTTGATTTAAGCCTTGACTGAGTCGTATGGAGAGAGAGTGTTTGAAAAAACTTTTGAAAAGTAAGTTGAGCACGTCAAAATCTTCTTTTTAAAAAACTCTCTATACGACTTTCAATTGATCGAAATTTAGGTTCGATCGATCGAAAATGCTTCAATTGATCCAGTATCAATTGAGCATCAGTCGAAACAGACAGAGGCTGACCAAATAATTTAATCGCAATTTTGATTGATCGAGGAACAGATTCGATCGATCGAAATTCTAGAAAAAAAAATTTTGAAAAACAAAATATTTTTGTGTAGAAACTCCTCAAAGCATGGAATTTTAAAAATAAAATGCATGAGTATGAGATGAAATGTCTTTCAAAAACACAAGTTTTGAACCCAGTTTTCCCGAAGTTAAGATTTTCAATCCATTCTCTTAAATTCTCAAGCATCAAATATGTTTTGGATAAAACTCAAGGAATTTTTCAAATTTGGTTGGTTAAACCAAAGACACACACAATAACATGTACAAAGTTTAGCAAAGAGTAACTTTTTGTAGTGTGTGCAAGCAGCAAAAACTTGAGATACATGTGAGGTAATATGTGAATAGAAATCAAACAAAAAGTCTACAAAATTCATCACATAGAATTTGAAAGAGACTATCATCTGAAGAGCTACATCATACAACTCCCACATCTCCTAGATCATAAGCTTGAAATCATGTAAATTTCTTGATTTGCCTCATATTGTTACCACCAATTTTAATTAAGCAGAAACTTTTTAAAATAGCCGGGATAATGTACACACCAATTTTAGCTGTCTGATTTAACTTTTAAGTCCAATAATATACACACCAATTTTAAGCATTTAACTGAGGCTACACTTTATGTTGTTTTTGTGCATATGCTACACTTTCTCCAGTACAAAATCTTAGGATATGCACTAAAGTATTCATGATTGGCTAGTGAATAGTAGTGAAATGGTTATTTATGCCTTTCTCAAAAGGTTCAAGTTCGATAGTCAAAGACATGTGACTTCAAGATTAAGACAAAGTGATCAAAAACCATAAACATTTTTCCCACACAACATGCACTACAAAGCTTCAACTAGTAAAGTGCAATAAATAAGCTCATCCAAGCTAAACAAGGTACAAAGACATGTTATGTGAAAATAAATTGACCAACCTTGTTTTCAAAACCAAGAAAATAAATACAAAACACAAATTGCTTCCCTTTTTCCTCTTCTTCTTCTTCTTCTTCTTCTTCTTCTTTTTATTTTATTTTATTTTATTTTGAAAAGAAGAAACAAAAAACAGTCTTAGAATAAAATGCATAAATGTTATGCAATGCAAGTCTTAGAAACACAAAGAAAACAAAAACCAAAGAACAATGGTCATAAAGTGTAGAGTAATGAAGCACAAGGACCATGTCAGAAATACTCAATTAGATCGAGCCTTTTGCATCCAAAACTTTTTAGATGCATCTCGAGCATTGGACTTCTTATTAATATTAGAGTGATTTCCAACTCCAAGATTGGAATAAAGGTTAAGAGCCTTTACCAATTCACCAATAAGTACTATAGGATCTTGTACTTGAGGCACATGCACTTTTGGCTTATTTGATCGCTTTGTAGCTTGCAACTTGAAACAGTTTGGACGAATGTGTCCAGACTTTCCTTAAAAATGACAAACCTAAGCAGGCTTACCATGCACCTTGTCCTTAGAAAGGGTAGACTCCTTAGGTTTAGACTTTTTCAGATCAATCCTAATCTTTCTAGGAGGTGTGACCTCTAAAGGTTTAATAGTCTCACTCACAACCTCACTCATAAGGTGTTCAAAGGAAGAAAAATGAACAAAATTTGTGGAATGGGGTGTAGACACAAAGATGCTTTCTACAAAACCTAAGCTAGTTTTGTTAGAGGGAGACTTTTGAACACTTAACATGTGATCAAGTTTGGAGCTTGCGGACTTAATAGATTGTTCTCTAGTAACAGATAGTTCAAGTTCCAAATTCTTAACTTTATCAAGCAAAAACATATTCTCAATTTTCACATTGTTCAAAAGTTCATTAGCATCAAACAGTTTCATAAGCAAATTTTTCTTATCAAGCTCAAGAGATGCAATTTTCTTCAAGCCAAGATCAATATTCATATCATCTTTTGCAGCAACTTTGCAAAGTTTATTGTAGGTTTCTTGAAGATCTGCATCCTCAGAGAGTTCCCTATCAGAAGGGTTCTCTTTAACAGACACACTTTCATTAACTACAGCAGTAGCAGTGAAAGTAATAAAGTTTCCATCCTCGTCAGTACCAGACTCATCATCAGAAACTTCATTATCACTAAGGGTTACAACCATAGCCTTACCCTTAGACCTCAAGTATGTAGGACATTCAAATTTCATGTGACCATACCCTTGACATCTAAAACATTGAGGACCCATAGAATTATTAGAAGATTGACCAACTTTTTTTCTAGGTTTTTCAGTGTTGTTAACCTTAATGGGATCATTCTTCCTAAAATTTCAAGGTTCAGCAATGTTCTTACCTCTTGCCCTTCTGTTGTTGTTTCTAAGGAAATTCCTAAAGTTCTTGGTAAGGTAAGCAATCTCTGGAGCAGAGAGTTTATCATCAAATCTACCAACCTCAACATTATCAACTGACTTAAAAGCCATTGATTTGGATTTACTAGTTTTGGGTAGGTCCAACTTATAGGACTAAAGATATCCTACAAGTTCATCAACAAGGATGGATCCACATCTTTGCTCTCAGTGATGGCAGTTACTTTAGGTCTAAAGTCTTTAGTTAAAGATCTAAGAATCTTCCTAACAATTCTAGGTTGATCATAGATTTCACCCAAGTTGTATGCAGAATTAACAATGTTATTAAGTTTAGCATAAAATTCATCAAAGGATTCATCATCAGACATCCTAATGCTCTCAAATCTAGAAGTTAATTGCTGCAACTTATTAATTTTAACTGCCTTAGTGCCTTCATGCACAGTCTAGAGGATATTCCAAGCAATGTGAGTAATCTCAACATTTGAGATTCTCTTAAATTCCTCCTTAAAAACAGCATTGAAAATAGTATTCATAACTTTGCTATTGAAAGCGGCTGCTTCTTTCTAAGAAGTTTGCCACTCACTCACAGGAGTAGTGGGCTTCTCCCATCTGTACTCAATGGAGTTCCAAACTCTCTTATCAATAGATTTCAGGAATGCTTTCATCCTTACTTTCCAATGAGCATAATTATTCCCATCAAAATGAGGAGGAATAACTAGAGAATATCCGTGTTCCATGACAATAAGGGTCAAGAATTAACTTAGAGATCAAAAAATCTACAACAAGAGAGCTACCTGCTCTGATACCATTTGTTTGTTTTTAGACCCCTTAAAACACAATCAGATTAACCTAGTTAATTAACCAAGTTATTACTTAGTCCAAATTTCAGATCTAGGTTAACACAATCATATAATCATATCAATACAAAGTGCAAAATATAAAAAACACAAAGATATGATCACTCAGGAAAATCAAATCGGTAAAAAACCAAGGAAGAATTTAACCTAGCTACCCTCAAGGTAAAACTGAATCAACTATGAAAGAATCGAAATTTTACAATAATGACTTAGATCACTAACATCCTATTACTACCTCATGTAGAAAACTTATTAACACGACCACGTGCAAGCTTCGAGACTACGGACTCCTTCTTTCTTGGATTCTCCAGCAAATACAAGCACTCCCGCTTGCATATCTTTAAACTCTTTAGTGCAGCAACTGAATGATCATCAAGCTCTCAATGAAATCTCCTTCTTGATAATCCTAAGCATGTGTGATGGCAACCACCTCTCAGATCTCACAAGAGATTCACATACACAGCAAATAGAGCAACATCTAAAACGTGGCTAGGATTTCCCTTTTATACTTAAGGCAAAACATAAAACCTTACACATCATATGGGCTTAAGGCTGAGTTGGAAATTTTGCAGAAAAAAAAACATTATGCCCGACTTTCAATCTATCAAGTCTAATTCTCGATTGATTGAGCCAATCAGAATTGCACACTCAATTCTGCAGTTAACTCGATTCCAACTTTACATAAAAGACATACTTTGAATAAGTCTAAAACTAGACTAACAACCTGTTTTGATCATGGTTTGCCAACAATACAAATTAGAGTTCTAATACATTAGTTTCTAACACATAACAAATTAGGTAGTGGGGGGTTTATGGCTATCATAGTTACAAAGCCCGGACCATACGATCCAATGGATTAACCAAAAACTGGTCTTTAATTCATTTTTAGAGACATAGAACTGACTATAGCAGACTTTTTTCTTAATCATGTGAACAACAATTCGACTAGCCAATTCATTGAACAACACCCAATTTACCACAGTTTAGACCAAGTGGGAGATGAGCGATGAGAGGGAGATTATCGGTCTGAAGGGTAGTGAGAGTTGTGAGGGACAATGAGAGCCATGAGGGGTGAGGTGAGAGAAAGTGATATCAGATATTGATAGTGTGAAACATTAGGGATTAATTTTCTTTTTTACTATTAAAAAAAGGTTAAGCACTCTAGCAACGATTCATTTTCCTTTGAAGATGAATTATTTTGTCTCCATACATACAATACATTACTGCTTCTTTGTGCCTAACAACTTCCACCTATGCCCCTTTATTTTTGACAAACAGGCAATGAAAAATTATTTCAACACCAATTATACCTAATTTTTTACATATTGGGTGACAAATTCTTTTTTCGTCATATATACAATACATTACTACTTCGTGCCTAACAATTTCCACTCAAACCCTTAAATAGATGACAAAAAATTATTTCATCACCAATGATATACCTAATTTTTTACATATTGTAAGATGAATTCTTTGTCACCATACATACAGTACACAAATAGGTGATGAGAAATTATTTCGTTACCAATGATACCTAATTTTTTACATATTGGGGAGATAATATTAGCTTTTCGTTGCCTATTGTTAGTAGTATTAACAACGCATATTTTTGTCTCCTTAGATCTCATTTTTCGCGACAAAATAGTTCATTGCTATAGACATCCTTACATCTCCCACCTAATAGTTTTTTTTTTTTTTTTTTTGAGAAATAATTACAACATGCTGCTAACCCGTAGCTTGAACCATTTCCTCTCTAGACTCCCAAGCACTTTGTACATGGGGAGATGCCAATTCAGCTACAAGGCCTTTGGCACCTAATAGTTTTATTGATGATGAATTTAGTTTTTCCTCACTACATCTCCCATCTAAGAGTTTTAATGGTGATGAATTTAGTTTTTCCTCACAAAATGTTGTAGTGTACTTATTTTGAAAAATAAAAGCTTAAATACTAAGCTTGGCAAGAATAGTTAGACACTATTAATGTCCAATACGATAACCAATAGCCTGGATGCATGGAATTGGTAAGGAATGTAAAACTATTATATTTAAAAACAGTTTAAAGAAGCAAATCTATTAAAATAGTTTATGGAGTTCAACTTTGTATTCAAGCCAATATTAACGCACACACGCCCAAAAAATAAAAAATAAAGCGCCATATATAATGACAGTTCAAGGTCTTCAGGAAAAATCAGGTTAATATGTTATCTAACTATAGATAAGGCACCAAGAGAGAGAGAGAGAGAGAGAGAGAGAGAGAGAGAGAGAGAGAGAGAGAGAGAGAGAGAGAGAGAGAGAGAGAGAGAGAGAGAGAGAGAGAGAGAGAGAGAGAGAGATACAAAAATNAAGTGTCCAGGAAAAATTAGGTTAATATGTTATCCAACTATAGGTAAAGCACTAACAAAACATAAATACAAAATCTCAGAGAGAGAGAGAGAGAGAGAGAGAGAGAGTAACAATAAATAAATGGATGATATGTCAAAAGAAAATGGTGATAGGATTGGATAGTTTGTCCTAAGGAAATAGCCTATCTATATTGCATATAATTGCATTATATTTTTTTATAAATTTTCTCATTCTTATGTACGAAACTACGTAAAAGTGCAAGACCCCACCAATCTTGATCGGATGTCATCATCTCCATAATTATTCTTGTATTTGAATAGCTTAAAATTTGCCTTCTATTTGCATAGTCTACAAGAAATTGGACAAGTAATGGCTGAAAGTCAGAAATATCTCTCTCTCTCTCTCTCTCTCTCTCATTACCTTGCATTTTCTGGGAGAAATTGAGTCCATTGGAACCTAAATCTAGCATCTCCAAGTTTTCCAAGGTTGATAATTCTGCATGAAAATTAAAACAGATAAGAATAATATATAACAATTATTGGATTCCATTTTAGATTTTATAAGGAATATCAAAAGTAGCAATGCCATCGGCAGGAAAGTATCCCATCAGATCATTGCTGGCAAGAATCAGAGTCCTAAGAGATGTGAGCGAACTCAATGATGTCATGACGCTTCTGTTGAAGACGTTATAACCAAGATCTAATGTCTCTAGCTCTTTCAATCTTGACAAGCTACTAAAACCTGCAAGGTTATATGAGAAAGTACAGAGAGCCAAGAATTGAAAGAAGAGAGGAAGCTCAAGCTAGAGAGACTCTTGGAATGAAGAAAGTTTTGTATATTACTCAAATTGAATGAATTTGTACAGTGATTTGTGCCTAAATACAAAAAACAGAGCAAACAAAAATATCCCAAACTATGCGGAAACAGTTACAACACGTGTGCTTGTTAGTTGAGTCACGTGTAAGGTTGAATTTAATCAACCATCTAATTGGCTTTATTCCGTGACCAATTTACTTGTAATTTAGCACCTAGTAACCCTGTATTTAGGTGGGAAAATTGTAAGGGTAGTGTGTGAGAAGATGTGCAAAAAGCTCAAGAGTGTGCAAGAAAAACAGAGTCTTGCGACCAGGACTCGGGGGTGGTTTGCGACTGGCAAGCCGCGAAAGGCAGTCACGTGAGAGGCACACTGGGAAGCTGAAGGGTCGCGCCAACTGTCACGCTATAGGACAAAAGTTCCAGTCTGGCCAGGCCGTTACGTCGCGACTTGATTTCCCGAGTTGGCCAAGCCGCGAGATCAAGTCGCCAACTTGCCCTGTTTGGCAAAAATTGACGTTTTGCATTCCCTTCTCACCCTACTATATATACATCCTTATACCCATCATATTGAGAGAGCTTCCAGAGAGAATTTTGTGAGAGAAAACCCTAGAGAAATACAAGATTGATTCATCCCCAATCTTCATCTAAAGAGACTCTAAAAATTCCTCTACTCTCTTCCTCTCCATTAGTTTTACTTGAACCCCAAGACGTTTAAATAGAGTTTGGGCTGAACTGGAACTCTGCAGAAAAATAAATCTGTACGTGGTTCGATCGATCGAGTCTAATTTTCGATCGATCGAGCCTTACAGGTTTAGTCCAATAAATCTGCACTCACTCGATTCCAGTTTTACAAATAAACATACTTTGAGCAAGCCTAAACAAGACTAAACAACCTGTTTTGATCATGGTTTGCCAACACTACACATTAGAGTTCTAAATACATAAAATCCTAAATCTTTAGAACCTAACAATATTCTCATCTCACCTCACTATATATAGACCCTTATACCCACTAAATGTAGAGAGCTTTCAGAGAGAATTTTGTGAGAGAAAACCCTAGAGAAAAACAAGATTGCCTTATTCCCAATCTTCATCTAAGAAACTCTACAAATTCCTCTACTCTCTTCCTCTCCATTGTCATACCCTTGAGAGGTCTTTTACCAAATCCTTATCTCACCATACCCACGTCTGTGAGAAGGTTTATTTGGTGCTGAGGGAAGCAGTTTGGAAGGAACCAATATACATTGGTTGATGCTATGGTCAAGTAGCGAAATCCGGGAAGCTAAAGAAGAAATAGGTTCGACGTAACCTCGTTGGAGCAAGAAGCTTGGAGGGCTTAGGTACCTAGGTAGATTAGGCTTGGAGGGTCTTCTACTGTTCATGTATCCCAACTACATTCTTTAGTGGATTTCATCACCGGTTGGAGGGCGGTGGAGAGGTTTTACGTCGAGAACTTCGGTTTCCTCTTCGATAACACATCATGTGTTATCCGTGTGTTTGCATCGTTCTTCCCTTTATCTTTTCCTTATATTTACTGCTGTGGATGTGTTTATATTTGGCTTAGATTGTCTATCAATTCTGTTATTGGCTTATTATCATGTTCCGCACATTAATTGTTTGATATAAAGCTTGAATTGGTATTTTTATAATTTAGGGTCTAAACGTTCAAGGATGTTTCATACCCATATTGAACTTTCAATTGGTATCAGGGCAGGTGCATTCTTTATGGTTTGATTACATGAGTGCAATCCTAGACCCCTTGGCAATGGATGCAACTGTAAAAAGGGTCATGTTGAATTGTGGTTTAAGTGTTTGTGATAATGACTCTATGAGTATGTTTGAAGGATATTCTAAAAATGAACTTTTAGAGCTAATTAAATCCAAAAAACATGCTAGGATGTTCATTCACTTGCTGAAATACTTTGAAAATAAGAGCCACATTTTACACAATAGTCTATGTGAGTCTAATTCTTTGATTGAGAAATACAAAAGAAGAAATAGAACATTGCATGAAAAGGTTGATAATCTGAAAAAGAAAATTCAATCTGGAAAAAGCATGGAAAGTAACAATGAGATACATCACTGTTTAAGACTCTCAAAGAGAAAGCATGTGACTATGTGACTTTTGGTGATGGGAGTCATGCTTAAGTTCTTGGGAAAGGAACGGTTGAAATACTGGGATTACCTTTACTGAAAGAAGTGCTATACATCAAAGAATTGAAGGCAAATCTCTTAAGCATTACTCAAATATGTGATGAAGAGTTCCTTGTCCAATTCTCAAAGAAGGGGTGCATAATCATTGATGAAAAAGGAATTCAAGTCTTGGAGGGAAATAGGACTACTGATAATTGCTATGGAGTAGTTCCTACGGCACCCATCTCATGTAGAAGTGCTCGTGTTGATATGCTGAAACTTTGGCATCACAGGTTTGGACATGCAAACTTCAAACAAGTATGTAAAGTCTCCAAACTTGAGGCAGTTGAAGGACTTCCAAAGTTTGGAAAGGTGGAAAAGACTATATGTGGAGCATGTTAAATGGGGAAACAAACAAAAGCAAACCATCACAAGGTGAATGTGATTGCTACCTCATGGTGTTTGGAACTTCTTCACGTTGATCTAATGGGGCCTACAAGAACTGAAAGCCTAGGAGAAAAGAGATACATTATGGTGGTAGTTGATGATTTCTCAAGGTACTCTTTGGTGGAATTCCTTAGAGAGAAATCCGAAGCATGTGATAAAATGTAAAGATTATGCAAGCGACTGCAGAATGAAAAAGGAGTTCCCATAGTCAAAATCAGAAGTGATAATGGGAAGGAATTTGAGAATGCTAAATTTGAGTCGTTTTGTGAAAAGCATGGTATCAAGAAGGAATTTTCAGCTTCAAAGACTCCACAACAAAATGGGGTGGTTGAAAGAAAGAACCGGGTGATCCAAGAGATGGCTAGAGTCATGTTACTCAACAAAAACATACCTCAAAGGTTTTGGGCTGAAGCTGTGAACACATCTTGTCACATTTGTAACAGAATTTATTTCCGAGCAGGGACAAAGAAGACGTCATACGAAATATGAAGAGAAAAGAAACCCAAGGTGAAGTATTTCAGAGTATTTGGGAGCACATGCTACATTCTAAATGACAGGGAAAATTCGAGAAAATTTGATGCTAAGAGTGATAGGGGAATATTCCTAGGATACTCCATAAATAGCCAAGCTTATAGAGTGTACAACAAGTGCACTAAGACGATAATGGAGTCAATCAATGTGGTCATAAACGACACCATATTTGAAAAGGATATTGAGGATGATGGAAAGGGGCTCAACCTCAAGGAAAATGAGGATGTTGATGATATGCCTCTAAGTGATGATGCTGAGAAAGTAACACTTGGAAAGGAGTCCATACCTTCTATATCAAGAAGAGAGACTAGATCAACACAAGAAGTCTTAAGTCCTCTCACTCCTTCAGAAGTTCAAATCCCAATCTCTCGTGATGAGGAACTCTCAACTACCAAGAAACCTTCATCAAGAGTGACTCTAAATCACCCATTAAGTAATATTATTGGGGGTGTGAAGGAGGGACTTCGTTTGAGAAAAGGGCCAAAGTATACTGCTAACCATGTAACATACAACTGTTATCTTGCTCAATTTGAACCTAAAAAGGTAGAAGAAACACTGAAAGATGAGAATTGGGTAGAGTCTATGCACCAGGAACTACACCAATTTGTTAGAAATGATGTGTGGGAATTAGTTCCAAGGCCTGAAGATACACATGTGATCGGCATCAACTGGATTTTTAAGAACAAAATAGATGAAGATGGTGAAGTTATCCGAAATAAGTCTAGATTTGTGGCTCAAGGGTATACTCAGGTGGAAGGCATAGATTTTGATGAATCATTTGCTTCGGTAGCAAGACTAGAGTCTATTTGAATTCTCTTATCCATAGCATGCATCATGGATTTCAAGTTGTATCAAATGGATGTAAAAAGTGCCTTCTTAAACGGCTTTCTTAATGAAGAAGTTTTCGTTGAACAACCCAAGGGGTTTGAAGATCTTCACTTCCCGGGTTATGTACTAAGATTGAAGAAAGCTTTGTATGGGTTGAAACAGGCGCCAAGAGCATGGTATGATCGTCTCACTACTTACCTATTGGATCGTGGGTTCAAGAAAGGTCAAGCAGATCGCACATTGTTTGTTAGAAGAGATGAAAAATCCCTTCTTGTCACTCAAGTCTACGTGGATGATATTGTATTTGGATCCACAATTGATCAACTTGCTCACGAGTTCTCAAAAGAAATGAAAAGGAAATTTGAAATGAGCATGGTGGGAGAATTGAACTACTTCCTTGGGCTTCAAGTGAAACAACAGAGAGATGGTATATTTATTTCTTAAGAGAAGTATGCCAAAAATCTTTTCAAAAGATTTGGTCTGGACTCCAAGAAATACACCTCTACACCCATGAGTTCCTCGGCAAAGTTAAGCATAGATGCAGCCGGTGTTGACGTTGATCCAACCCTTTATCAGAGTATGATTGGCAGTCTTCTCTATCTCACAGCAAGTAGGTCAGATATTGCATTCAGTGTCGGAGTATGTGCAAGGTTTCAAGTTGCTCCTAAAGAATCCTATTTAACAGCAGTTAAGCGAATCATTAGCTATGTAAATGGCACATCTGACTATGGAATTTGGTATACAAAAGATTCGAATAAGTGTTTGGCGGGATATTCAGATGCTGACTGGGCAGGGTGCATTGATGATAGGAAAAGTACTTCTGGTGGGTACTTCTATCTTGGAAATAACTTGGTTTCATGGATGAGCAAAAAGCAAAATTCAGTATCTTTGTTAACGGCTGAAGCTGAATATATTGCAGCAGGAAGTTGTTGTGCGCAATTGTTATGGATGAGAAAGCTATTGCATGACTATTGAATTTCTCAAGACACTATGTGTGTGTTCTGTGATAACACTAGTGCCATAAACCTGTCAAAGAATCCAGTTCAGCACTCTAAATCGAAGCATATCGAGATCTGCTATCACTTCATTCGGGACTTGGTAGAGGACAAGATAGTATGTCTAGAATTCATCAACACTGACAATCAAAAGGTAGACATATTCACCAAACCTCTTGATGGCCCTAGGTTTGAATCCTTGCGCAAGACAATTGGTATCGGTATCATTCCTTAAACTTAATCTTCCATGACATTTTTTGTTTGTTTGTTGAGTGGGTCTTTTGTTTGTCTGAATGTTTTTGTGTTTCTTTTTTCTTTGGCTTTTAATGTTTTTGTGTCAAAAATCCAAAAACACATAAAAAATAGAAAATTCAAAAAGTTTGATCACTTTGTTGAGTTTTTGTCTCAAAACATGTTTTGCTTTATACCTTTGTACTTATGGCTTTGTGCATTTAACGAGTTTAGCCTGTCTCTCATGCACTCATATCATTGTGGAAGAAATTCTAAAATCTATGTGACAGTTGTAAATAGATCTTCAACCTTGTCATGAATGACTAGTGAATGGTTCTGTTGATCTTGAGACATGTATAGATTCACGCCTATATATCTTCCCACCTTTTATTTATTTATTTATTTTTTTGCTTTAAAGAGCTCTCTAAATGTAAATCTTCAAATGAAAAGAGATATAGAACTGCAAAAGCCTGTTGCACAAACTAGTATTCGACTAGGAAAAAGGGAAAGCGATCAAAATAAAATGTATGAATGATGCCCAAAAAGCCAAAGGTTAACACATCAATTGAAATATCAAAAATTTTAGCCATCTATCTCTCAATGAGATTTTATTTGCTCAAAAATTGTAAATGATATGTTGAATATGGAGCCAAATGTAAAGCTTCAAAGAATTGTTATCAAGTACTTGTGAGAGGTCATATATGCATGTTTCTATAATTAAGATAGATCACACTATCTAGTGCTAGTTGTGTATGTCTTAATTGAATTGATCATTGAAGCTTCACATTGGACTAAGGACTATCTCATTTTTGATATCCACACACAACACACAAGTCTATGTTCAATGAATGTCATATTCATTTGTGTGATTGTACTTGATTAAATGTGTTTTCACATGCTCAATCTGTGTTGGTCAAACACAAAAAGATTTTTGAGTGTTTTGAGTTGTTTTTGAAAAGTACTTTGTTTTTACAAAATGTCAAAAATTGTAGAAACAGTATTGCCCTGTTTTGGCGACTAAGTCGCGAGTTGGCCCAGTCGCAAGTCCCAGTCGCGAGATCACTCAGAGATTTTCGTGGCTAACTAGCGAGTAAATGCTCTAATCGCGAAAAAGACTTAGAAAATTTTTCCAAAATTTGAGTTTTCTTGTTTTGGCGGGTCAGTGTGACGACTGGTTCGCAGGTGGAAGGTCCAGTCGCGAGAGGTACTCAGAGAATTTTGTGACTCATATCGCGACTATCTCGTGGGTAGACCTTCCAATCGCGAAAAACACTTAGAGAAATTTCTCAAGTTTCTTCTCTTCATAGTGTTTCACAGTTTAACCTGGCGACTTGATCTAGTCGTGAAAAACGCGTGTTTTGCGTTTTCAAGACAATTTTTAAAAACTTTTAGTTTTTCCCTCGTACCTTTGTGACTATTCATTGTCTTCCTTATTTTATTCTCACAAACACTCCGAGCTTTTCTATGAAAATCCTCTATTTCTGCATCATCTTCTCTCAAATATTCCACAAAAAGGTATGGGCTTTCGTCCTTTCCCTTCATACTTACTGGTTTGAGCATTTTGTTTTTGATCTGTGAAGATGTTGTTGTGGGTTGTGACTTATCATGTTCGAACATGGGTTTACGATTTTCGGGATATATTGATTGTTTGTGCTGGTTCTTACATTGATCTTCTCAATCATGTGTACCTACTGTGGTTTTGGTTGGTTACACACACTCATTGTCATGTTTTGAACTCAAATGTCAAGTATTTAGGGCTTCCTTCATTACCTATGGTATGGCACTGACACATTGTTAATAATGTTTGTTGTCCTGTTTAGTGTTTCTTGTGTGTGTAAAATCATGGTGCAGAGTTAAAATGTCTCCATTCAAGAGATCAGCTGTGAAAGGAGGCAGCAACAAAGGAGAGGAACATGTTATTGAAATTGATGATTTTTCTCCTAGACCAAAGCGGGCTCGTTCCCCATCTGGTGTGTCTGATCCCAACAGGTTTCGATCATATGCTGCCTTTCAGACTTATGACAATTACTTCAAAAAGGCTACACCTCTGATTGAAAGAGTCTTTGACCAACATTCTCTGTTTGACACCAACATTCCTCAATGGTTTGCACGCAAGGATTGGAATTATCTCCTCTCTGACCTTGATGATGCATATGAAGATCTGGTCAAAGAGTTCTATGCCAATACAATTGTTGAAGGAGATGAACTTAAGTGCTGGGTTAGAGGAAAAAGTTTCTCGGTCTCTCCCGCATACCTAGCAGAGATTTTGCACATCAACAGGCCAATACTTGGGGTCTCACCGGTCTATGGTGATCTACATCCTGATGAAGAACTACTTAAAGCAACTCTTGGGGAAAATTTGGAATTTTCCTTAAATGGGAACTCAGTCAGTGTTTCATCTCTTCCTTCAAAATTGAGGGTGCTCACGATCGTCATGTTTCACAACTTGTATCCCCTATCCAGCACAGGGTATATGAATTTCGGGCGTGCACTTTTTCTTCATGATCTGATTTCTGATGTCGAGATTTACATCTGTGCTCATATCTTTCATATCCTTCGTAAAACTGTTCTACGAACCGAATCAAGGATGTGCATCCCATTTTGCTGTCTCATCTCTCGGATTCTGAAGTGTAAAGGGCTCCATCCGTCTGAGAATGAATTTCCCTGCGCAAAACCATGTCCAATCAACATGCGCACATTCAATGCTAGCATTGGTCATAGCAAGAAAGGTATCAAAACAAAAGCTTCCGCGTCCCACAGTGGCTCGCGCTCTAGTTCACTTCCCGCTGACGAGAAGCTAGACTCTATTGTAGCTTTTGTTCATGAACTGAGTTCCAATATGTCCGACCTTACTTCCATCTTGAATCATCTCAGCATTCGATGGGATACGAAGTTCACTTCAATTCAAACTCAATTGGATGAAATTCAAAGAAAGCTAGAAGATAATGTCGACTAGCTATTCCATGACAAAAAGGGGGAGAGCTCAACGAAAGGGGGAGATAGAATTTTGTTTACTACTTTTGGCTATCTTTAGTTGTTACCATATTTCTATATCCATCTTATATCATTTAGCACTTTATGTTGTTGTTTTGTACCCATGTTGCTTATGTAAGCTTTAAGGGTTTGTTTTTGCATGTTTGTAGGCCTTTGTGGTTTGTGTCATGCTTTATGCAGCCTTTGTGCTTAGTTAAATCAGTACTTCCAACTAAATGTCTTGCATTTTCTTCTAAGTACTGTCACTCTTGTGCCCTTGTAGGATTTTTCTTAGATGCACATACTTCGTGTACTGTGCATTGGTTGAGTGTTGATCATTCAAGCAATTTACCTTGTGTCTATTGTCTTGAATGTCTGGATGTTCATTCCAAGTGTGAATAAGCATTGTGATCACTTGGCTATAGTGATTACCTGTTTTGGTCTTGCCATGGTTTACTGCTTTATCCATTGTGCATGATCGCATTGTGCTTGCTCCATATGCATTACAAGTTTCTGTATATAATGAACTTATTGTGTTGTTGTGTTTCAAGAGTTACTTGTTCTTATGGTTTTAAAGTTTCACAGATTCTAGAGTTAGGTGTGAGTGAGTTTTCCAACTGTTCCCAACTCACGCGTTAAGTCTAGAGTTTGTTTTAGTGTTTTGTTACGGAATAGCCAAAGGGGGAGATTGTAAGGTTGAAATTTATCAACCATCTTGTTGGCTTTATTCTGTGCCAATTTGCTTGTAATTTAAGTACTTAGTAACCCTGTATTTAGGTGAGATTATTGTAAAGGTAGTGTGTGAGAAGTTGTGAAGAAAAACTCAAGTATGTGCAAAGAAGCAGAACTTTGCGGCTAGGACTCGCGGGTGGCTCGTGGCTGCAAGTCGCCAACTTTAGGCACGTGAGATGCACACAGGGAAGCTGAAGGGTCACGCCAGCTGTCGCACTACAGGGAAAAAGTCCCAGGCTGGCCAGGCCGTTACGTCGCGACTTGATTTCGCGACTTGGATAAGCCGCGAGACCAAGCCACCAATTTACCCTGTTTGGCAAAAATATGTCTCTTCGTATTCTTATCTCACCTCACTATATATAGACCTTTATACCCACTAAATGTAGAGAGTTTCCAGAGAGAATTTTGTGAGAGAAAACCTTAGAGAAAAACAAGATTGCCTCATCCCCAATCTTCATCTAAGAAACTCTACAAATTCCTCTACTCTCTTCCTCTCCATTGTCATACCCTTGAGAAGTCTTTTACCAAATCCTTATCTCACCACACCCACGTCTGTGAGAAGGTTTATTTGGTGCTGAGAGAAGCAGTTTGGAAGGAACCAATATACATTGGTTGATGCTATGGTCAAGTAGCGGAATCCGGGAAGCTAAAGAAGAAATAGGTTCGGCGTAACCTCGTTGGAGCAAGAAACTTGGAGGGCTTAGGTACCTGGGTAGATTAGGCTTGGAGGGTCTTCTGCTGTTCACGTATCCCAACTACATTCTTTAGTAGATTTTATCACTGCTTGGAGGGCGGCGGAAAGGTTTTACACCGAGGACTTCGGTTTCCTCTTCGATAACACATCGTGTGTTGTCCGTGTGTTTGCATCGTTCTTCCCTTTATCTTTGCCTTATATTTACTGCTGTGGATGTGTTTATATTTGGCTTAGATTGTCTATCAATTTTGTTATTGGCTTATTATCATGTTCCGCACATTAATTGTTTGATATAAAGCTTGAATTGGTATTTTTATAATTTGGGGTCTAAACGTTCAAGGGTGTTTCATACCCATATTGAACTTTCAATTATGACCCGGTTTGGATAGCGTGTTTCCTCGCGGTGCGTTTCCAGCTTTGCGTTTTCTCTTTTTTTTTTTTTTTTTTGGCCGCACTTGCTGACGATGGGGACAAAAATTACTGTGCATGTACTGTGCGTGCACTGTTCACGCATTGTTCATGCACTGTTCACGCACTATTTAATATTAAAAGTGGGTCCCACAATACTATTCACACATTTAAAAATTATTTTGCTACAGTGTTTTCAGCAACAATCAGTTTTTATCAACTTTCAGCAACAATAAGTGCTATCCAAACGGACCCTATATATATATATATATATATAGAAGGATTTATTATCCTTGCTGTTTAGTGGGATATTTTTACTCGCTTAGTTGTTCTTCAATAATTGTAGGACATTGTCCTAAGAATTTGTGATTGATAGTCCAATCAAAATTATAATTCTATAAGTTGTAGATAAGTGTTTAGTTGTCTACTATTTCTTAAGTTTCAACTTTTATAGCATTTGCATGGGGATTAGGCAAAAGTTTTGCTAAACTTAACTTAAAAAGTTACTTTTCCCTTATTGCCAAATCCATTTCTTACTTGTGCAACCACAAGACTTTCTATTTGTTTTACTACTTTATTTAAATATTAAATAAAGTGCTACAGAGAGAAAGGGGGGATTTGAGAGAGAGAATGAGCTGTTGAAAAAAAGAGTAGTTTATTGATTTACAATGTTATGTATTTTTACGAAAGAATGATAATTAAGATGCATTATTTCTATTGGGTTACTAGTTTAATTTGAGTCTTTTTTTTTTTTTTTGGGAGTTTGTTCAACATATTTTTGCTGGACCTGTCCAATTGTCCAATGATAATACCACAAATTTTACGATATAAAACTTATAAATTGGTGTTTAACTAATCACAAGAAAGCAATTCAAATTTTTAAAGTTCACTAACCACATTTATTTTGATATTAGTAAGTAAATACTTTGTAGTAAAATTCATAGTACCTTTACCATTTTTCTTTTACACTTCGTTTGTTTTGAAGTACAATATTTTATGTATGTAAAACATTTTCAGGTGTTTGGTATGACAAGTAACATCTTTTAAGAAAACCACCAAAACCAGTGGTTCAACCATTAGAGACGCTAGTGCCTAAGGTTTGGTGACTAGACTACCAACACTAATGGCTGGAATAGTGTCTTCGGTTCTTGGACCTTTGGTATCGGTCATTGGAACGGTGTTTGTTGACTGAATTGCCAACACCGGTCATTAGAATGATTGCTTAGACTACGGAGCCCACTAGCACATAGGGTGAGGGGAAGCCACCAGATAGGATGGGGGGAAGCCACTGTTTGTTTTACCAAAATTTTAAAGGTAAAACGTTTTACAGCTTTTCATAATGAATTTAACAGTCAACGAAAAATATTTTATAAGTTTGACTATATTTTACATGCAAACAAACACCTATCCGGTGGCAAGTAAAATCTTTTAAGAAAACCACCAAAACTAGTGGCTTAGCCACTGGAGACGCTGGTGCCTAAGGTTTGGTGATTAGATTGCCAATACCGATGGTCGGAATAGTGTCTCCAGTTATGGGACCTTCGATACCAGTCACTGAAACGGTGTATGTTAACTGAACTGCTGACATCGGTCATTAGAACGATTGCTTTGATTACCGGGCCTACTAGCAATAGTCACTAGAGCACATAGGGCGAGGAGAAGCCACAAGATAGGATGGGGAGAAGCCATTGTTTGTTTTACCAAAATTTTAAAGGTAAAATGTTTTATAACTTTTTATAAAGGATTTTATGACCAATAGAAAATATTTTTAAGTTTGACAATATTTTACATGCAAACAAACACATAAAAATGGGTACAGCAGAGCCAGTTCCACTTTAAGAAAGTATGAGAGAGCTTGAGAGAGTTTTCCTTTAGTTTTCTAATTTCTTTGAGAGAGTATGAAGAAGAAATGAGATGAAACTTCATCTTTCTTGTGAGGTGTTGACCGTGGGTTTTGAGAGAAGACTCAAGAGAGCTTCCTAGCTCTTTCCTTGAGAGAAAAGAGAGTAAAGTGAGTGAGGAAATTCTGATTTGTGTTTACCCGTGGGAATAGAGAGGCTTCTTGAATGTTCTAGTTGCTTTGACAAAGTCAAAGAAGTGATTAGGTGCAGCTTGCTCATTGCATGGCCGACCAAGACTTGTTCTTTGGGTTAAAGAGGATAACATGTGTCAACATGCAAGACACTTTGGCTTTACATGTGTTGAATTCCAATTGGTTGCATGTGGGTGGAATCTCTACTATACTATCTCATGCATCACGCTTAATTAAAACACCAACTATGTATCTAATAACTTAAACCACTTAATATAATTTTGCACATACGAAGTATATTTTTATAATACAAATAGCCATTTCAATTATTTATAATCTTTACAATTCTTATTCAAAGGCATTATAAAATAATGTGTTTATTAAATACTCTTCTATTTATTATAGAAAGAAAGTGGCTTAAAATAGTAATTAACCATTAAAAGACATAGTTTAATTATAAAGTTGGGTCAGGTTGTTACATGCTGGCTAAACTCAAATAAAACCAAAGTAATAAGAACTTTGTAATGAAACAAATAACCATGCTTAAATTGGACAATATTTGGGTAAAATTGTATCATATATTATTATCCAGTGAGAAAATTTAAATATTGTGACAATATCTTATCATAACTTAGTTGTTTATTGTTGAAAGATAATGATATTTGTTATTATTCTTAGTAGTGCTTGTTAGTGAGTAGATACTGCCTTTAGAAAATAGGTTCTAAGAAATTGTCATAGTAAATAGATATTCAAATAGCTATTTTAAATTTATGTACATAACTTCATACCTTTTCAAAAAAAAAAGAAAAATTCTACCTTAATTTTCTTGAGGCGGCACTTGCCCTGTATTTGCAACCCAAAACAGCTATTCAAAAAAATGGAAAAGTTAGATTTCAATTGAATGATAGATAAGCCATCCATTAGTCAAGACGGCCACTCGATGGCCAAGATTCGACACCTAATGGTCAACTCACCCTATTCATGCCTAACATGACACCCAACGGCCAAGTGACTACACCCACAATCAACTTTGGCCATTGCATTTCAATGACAATTGATGATGCTCGAATCATCAATTAAAGTGATCTTTCGGAGTGAAGTCATCCACAGCCAACCTGATCTTGAGAAAATGGATGGTGAAAGGGAGAAGTGTTGGTCATCGATGTGGTGTCTGCCATAAAACCTCCGATGCTAAAGTTAGAATGGCTAGAATGAAAAGAGAGTATTAGAATATCAAAGTGTATGAACTAGAATTTCTATTGTCTACCTTTTGCGGTGTGAGGTATCTGTATATATATACTTGCCTCTTTTTCCTAGCTGTTAGGGAGTGCTGTTGATGGAGGCTTGAATGGGCTATTTGTAATGCTTCCCTGAGATGTTAATGAGAGGGTCGTTGGTGCTCTAATAGTAAAGAGATTTATTGCGACCCTATAATGTATGCCAGTCATGCATGAACTGGCAGGCCCTCTCTTTGTCAAGTGTGTTCAAATAGTGATGGAGTGGAATATTTTCTTTGTCTGTTAGTCCTTTGTCTGGATGAGGATGTTGCCTGAGGGGATTATGGTCATCCATCAGCTGCTGCCTTATTCTGTGGTCGTTCAATTTGGGGACAGCTATGGAATGTGGTAAGTTCTCTTCTCTACCTCTTTTTTTTTTTTTTTTTTTTTTTTTTTTTTTTTTTTTTTTACATTTCAATTATTTATAATCTTTACAATTCTTATTCAAAGGCATTATAAAATAATGTGTTTATTAAATACTCTTCTATTTATTATAGAAAGAAAGTGGCTTAAAATAGTAATTAACCATTAAAACACATAGTTTAATTATAAAGTTGGGTCAGGTTGTTACATGCTGGCTAAACTCAAATAAAATCAAAGTAATAAGAACTTTGTAATGAAACAAATAACCATGCTTAAATTGGACAATATTTGGGTAAAATTGTATCATATATTATTATCCAGTGAGAAAATTTAAATATTGTGACAATATCTTATCATAACTTAGTT
Source organism: Quercus suber (assembly GCF_002906115.3). Lineage (NCBI taxonomy): Eukaryota > Viridiplantae > Streptophyta > Magnoliopsida > Fagales > Fagaceae > Quercus > Quercus suber. The sequence goes on from NW_027069847.1 coordinate 364,553, forward strand.
GTTTATTGTTGAAAGATAATGATATTTGTTATTATTCTTAGTAGTGCTTGTTAGTGAATAGATACTGCCTTTAGAAAATAGGTTCTAAGAAAATTTCATAGCAAATAGATATTCAAATAGCTATTTTAAATTTATGTACATAACTTCATACCTTTTCAAAAAAAAAAAAAATCTATCTTAATTTTCTTGAGGCAGCATTTGCCTTGTATGTGCAACCCAAAACAGCTATTCAAAAAAATGGAAAAGTCATATTTCAATTGAATGATAGATAAGCCATCCATTAGTCAAGACAGCCACTCGATGGCCAAGATTCAACACCCAATGGTCAACTCACCCTATTCATGCCTAACTTGACACCCAACGGCCAAGTGACTACACCCACAATCAACTTTGGCCATTGCATTTCAATGACAACTGATGATGCTCGTATCATCAATTAAAGTGATCTTCTAGAGTGAAGTCATCCACAGCCAACCTAATCTTGAGAAAATGGATGGTGAAAGGGAGAAGTGTTGGTCACCGATGTGGTGCCTACCATAAAGCCTCCGATGCTAAAGTTAGAATGGCTAGAATGAGAAGAGAGTATTAGAATATCAAAGTGTATGAACTAGAGTTTCTATTGTCTACTTTTTGCGGTGTGAGGTATCTATATATATATACTTGCCTCTTTTTCCTAGCTGTTGGGGAGTGCTGTTGATGGAGGCTTGAATGGGCTATTTGTAATGCTTCCCTAAGATGTTAATGAGAGGGTCGTTGGTGCTCTAACAGTAAAGAGATTTATTGCAACCCTATAATGTATGCCAGTCATGCATGAACTGGCGGGCCCTCTCTTCATCTAGTGTGTTTAATTGGTGATGGAGTGGAATATTTTCTTCGTCTGCTAGTCCTTTGTCTAGACGAGGATGTTGCCTGAGGGGATTATGGTCATCCATCAGCTACCCCCCTATTCCGTGGTCATTCAATTTGGGGACAGCCATGGAATGTGGTAAGTTCTCTTCTCTCCCTCTCTTTTTTTTTTCTTTTTTTTTTTTGGGTTATGGCACTTTAGGTTTCCCTCTCTACAATTATTACCTTATGGTAGCGTGGCATGTGTTGTGGCCACGTGTCACCTCAAGATTGGTTGGGGGGGTCCTTGGTTCCAGTGAAACTTTTTGGTTTCCCATGTTTTTTGAGGCGCTTCCTTTTTAAACCTCTGGTGTTCTCTCTCTGTGCTTATTTTTTCAAAATTCCAGTCATCTTGTGTTTCTCTGCTCCGAGTTTTTAGCTTCCTTTGGATTTCACCGCTGCAATTTCTACGCTCATCTTCTCTCCCTCTCAATTTCACTTCCTTTTTCAGGTACCCCCCTTTACTTTTCTTGCTTTCTTTTTCCCTTTCTAACTTCCCTTTTTTGCACTTTGTTCCCTTTTTGAAATCTTGCTTTTTCTGTTTCTTTTTGATGGATTATTTTGGTATTAGGTGTACTTCTCCCTCCGTTACCTTCTTTATTGCTTGCTTAGGGGCATTTATAGGTTGTTCTAGTGGCCCTTACCCGTAGATTAGGGATTTCACCCTAGGTGATAATGGTCTGAGTCTAGTGTTGGGTGAGTTATACCCATTGTTGTGTGAGTCCCTAAGTTGGTTTGAGTTAATCAAGGGGTGCTAAGGAGGGAAAAAAATGAGTTTTGAGGGTAGATCTGGTGACTTAGGGGCTATCCTGTCATCCAGTGCTGGTATGGGTGCGGTTAAGATGGATACAGCTATCTCCAGGCCATCGTCTTCCCGACCATTCGTCCTGGCCTCTCCTTGGCCTTTCCATGCCCCCCAGGAAGAGTGTTCTCTGAACGAGGATGCCTTCTTTAGATTTAGGGATAGATTCTAGTTTCCCGAGGAAACCAGGGTTCGTCTCCCTAAGAAAGGTGAGAAATCCTGTGCTTTTGCCCATGGAGAAGTTTGCTTCTATGAGGCTGCCTTCCTATGTGGCCTTAGGTTCCCCGTCCATCCATTCATAATGGAGCTCCTTCACCATCTAAACATAGCCCCAGGACAACTTATGCCAAATTCTTGGAGGATCGTTATAAGTTGTATAGTGATCTGGACAATCATAGCTGACGGTGATATGATCACATTGAACGAGCTCGTCCACCTTTACCATCTAAAAAAGTCCAAGGAGTTTGGTTATTATGAACTCATGCCTTGGGATAAAAGGTCTCAGCTCATCGCCGATCTGCCTTCGTCCTTCTGTTATTGGAAGTCGAGGTAATTTTTCATGTCAAGTGACGGTTGGGAAACCTTTCTGGTGACTTCTGAGGGGATGTCCCTAGGCTGTTGCGTCGATGGGAGACCCCTGTACTTGGTGCGTTTGCTCTGCATTTTTTTTTTTATCTTTCTCGTTTTTCTTTTTGCTCGAACCGTCCCTCCTAACCTTTTTTTTTAAATTCATTTTTTTATTTTTACAGTCAAGGATCGTCCAGAGTTGGAGAGCAAGTTTGTGGAGTGTGTTCGCACAGCCATTGAGTACGCAAGCACTATTAACGATTTTGACAATTTGGTGGATCCCAGGACTTTAGCCTGTCATTACTTGGGGCCAGAACCTTCCCATTACATTCTTCGTGCTATCAGCTGTGAAGAAAAAAGTAAGTTCTTTAGGACGAAAGTTGATCATCCATCCTTCCCTTTCTTTTTTCATTCTTCTTTTCTCCACTTAACTCTACTTTTCTTCTTTGCAAAAATGACAACCAAGTTTAATCAGGAGTTTTATGCTTGGATTAAGGCAAAGAAAAATGACCTAAATCCGTGACTATCTAACTAACGACCATTATCTAAGATGAACGTCTTTGGGATCTCGAACCTACATATAATATTTTCCCATACAAAATTTTGTACCTTTGCTTTGGTGATTGTTGCTAGTGCCTTTGCTTCCACCCATTTCGTGAAGTAGTCTATTGCAACGAGTAAAAATCTCACTTGCCTTTTTCCCTGTGTCTTGTTGCATTGAAGGCTAAAAATAGCCCGCCCTCATGATTTTTCTGACGAGGGATTTTGCCCCTATGTGATCACCACAAACTCCCCTGTGCACCTCTTCCAAAACATATTTGGTCCTCTTTAACACACCTCAAGTAAGGTTGGGAGAAGCCTCTTTTGTAAAGCTTGTTGTTCAGCACTGTGAACCGGGCGGCTCGTTTCTGGATCTTCTTGGCTTCCTCAAGATCGAGTGGTAATCGTCCATCCTTTAAGTAGGATAGAATGGGGCTCATCCACCCGGTGCGGGCATGCACAAAAAATGTTTGAAATTCTTCGATGCTGAGAGAGTTTTATTCTTCCAGTCTCCAATCAGCCACCTTTGCCTGATTATCTACTGATGCACTCTGAGCCACTTCGTGGGTTTCAGCATTTTGATCCTGTGGGATTTGAACAAACTCTACGCGATCAAAGTTGCTTACCAACTAGTTCGTCAATTTGAGGTACTTCTACATTCTTGTCTCCTTTGCTATAAAGTTTCCCTTGACCTGTCCTATGATGAGCTGCAAATCGCTCCTTAGCAAAATGGTTTTGGCTCCAAGTGCCTGAGCTATTCTTAGCCCTGTCAATATAGCCTTGTATTCTGCTTCGTTATTAGTTACGGGGAATTTGAGTTGGACTCCGTACTTCAAAACATCCTCTTTAGGGGAGGTGATGGTGACACATGCTCCACCTCTTTTCTGATTGGATGATCCGTTTGTATGGATCATCCAAAGTTCCTCCTGGTTGTCTTCATGTTCTGAGGCGATGAATTCCACTATGAAGTCCGCCAGTGCTTGAGCTTTTATGGCCATCTGGGGGTGATATTGTACATCAAACTGACTGAGCTCAATGGCCCATTGTATCATCCGTCCGACAGTCTCAGGTTCATTCATTGCTATCTTGATGGGCTGGTCCGTCATTACTATGATTGGGTTAGCTTGAAAGTATGGACAGAGTGTTTTCGAGGCCACTATCAGGGCAAAGGTAATCTTATCTATCCATGGGTATCGTGCTTCAGCTCCTTGAAAGGCCTGGTTGATGTAATACACTGGAAGTTGTATCCTGTTCTCTTCCTTGATCAGGGCCATGCTGACTGCAATTATGGATACCACCAAGTCGAGGAACAAGTCTTCTCCTTCCTTGGACAGACTCAAGAGTGGGGGGTTGCTTAAGTAGCGCTTTAGCTCTTGGAATGCTGCTTCGCATTCTTCCATCTAGACAAAAGCTCACTTTAGGGTCTTGAAGAAGGGAAGGCATTTGTCCATTGCACTTGAGACGAACCTGTTAAGGGCTGCAACTCTTCATGTGAGAGATTGCACTTCTTTGACTGTCTTCGAGGAGGACATGTCGAGGATAGCCCTCACTTTTTCAGGATTGCCTTCTATTCCCCTTTGTGATACCATGAAACCGAGGAATTTCTTGGAGGAGACACCAAAGGCACATTTGGACAAGTTCAACTTCATGTTGTACTGACTGAGTGTGTTGAACGTCTCCTTAAGGTTGTCCAGGTGGTCCTCTTCTTCTTTGCTCTTAACGAGCATATCGTCAACGTACACTTCCACGTTCCTCCCAATCTGTTTGTTGAACATCTGGTTTACCAATCTCTGGTACATGGCCCCGGCGTTCTTCAAACCAAAGGGCATAACCCTGTAGCAGTAGAGCCCCTGGCTGGTGATGAAGTTCGTATTTTCCTGATCCTCCTCTGCCATTTGTATTTGGTTGTACCCAGAGAAGGCGTCCATAAAGAGAAGAAGCTTGTGTCTAGCTGACGAGTCTACTAACTAATCGATTTTGGGTAAAGGGAACCTGTCCTTCGGGCAGGCATTATTTAGATCCGTGAAGTCAACACACATTCTCCACTTCCCGTTTTCCTTTTTGACCATGACAACGTTAGCCAACCACTTAGGATGGTAGACTTCCCAGATGAAATTAGCAACAAGCAACTTGCTCACTTCGTCCATGATTGCTTTATTTCATTCCAGAGCAAAAACTCTTCTTCTTTATTGGATAGGCTTTCTCTTGGGGTCCACATTTAGGTGGTGTTGAATGATGTTTGCTGGTATACCTGGAATATCTTTGTGGCTCTATGCAAATACGTCCAGGTTATCCTTCAGGAAGCTGACAATCTTTTTCTTCATTTGGAAGCTTAAGCTAGTCCCTACTTAGGTTGTCTTTGTAGGATCTCCTTCGACCAAGTTATCGTCTCCAGTTTCTTGGCAATTTCTGGCGTCTTTTCTTCAATCACCCACATATGATTTTCTTTTGAGGCCAGGACTGCCTAATAACACTCCCTTCCCAGCACTTGGTCTCCCTTTATTTCTCCGACTCCTTGCTCCATGGGAAACTTCACCCTTAAGTAATACATGGAAGTGGCGACTTTCCAACATTGAGGGTAGGCCTTCCTATAATCACATTGTAGGACGAAGGTGAGTCTACTATCAAAAAGTTATGTTTGTTGGATACTTGGAGGGGGTACGAGCTAGTCGTGACCATCAATGTTACTATTCCCTAGGGTACACCTTGTCTCCACTAAAACTGACGAGGGGGGATTCGAATGGACGAAGTCTCTTTGGGTCTACTTTTAACTGCTGGAAGGACAAAGATAAATGATGTCTGTCGAGCTCCTATTGTCTACCAGAACCCTTTTGGTGTTGAATCCTTCAATCATAAGCATGATGACCAGTGGATTGTCATGAGGCTATTTCACCCCTCTAGCATCTTCTTCTGAGAAACACATATCTTGGTTTATCCTTCTTTGCTTTAGGGGAGGCAGGCTATGAACATTGTTCACTTGCCTTTGGTATGACTTCCTGGGGGATTTGAATGACCCTCCCATGGATGGTCCTCCTGTGATGGTTTTATTTCCCCTATGGCACTTTGTGGACGAGGAGGTATATGGTCCTCGTTCCTCTGAGAGCCCTCATGTTGATCCTTGTTACCATCCCTAAACCTACTGGAATCCCCTTTCTTCATATATTTCTGCAATTTCCCTTTTCGTATAAACTCTTCTATCTGCTCCTTCAGGTCTCGGCAGTCCTCTGTGTAATGCCCGTGATCTTTACAAAACCGACAGTATTTCCTCTTATCACACACACTGGGTGACAAGTGCAATGGCCTGGGCCATTTGAAATAGTGTTCGTCCTTGATTTGAGCCAAAATTTGGTCGACAGGCATCACTAAAGGTGTGAACTTCACTGGACGTGGGTTCTTGTCATCTCCTTGTCTACCCCCTTCGACATTTTGATGGTCTGCTCGGTCCCTTTTCTGTCCTCTTCAGTCATCTTCTTTTTCTTTCTTCTTCTCCTTGGGTTTCTCTACCCCTTTTATGGCTGTCAGGACATCCTCAACATTCATGTACTTATGCGCCTTCAAGAGCATTTCTACCATCAACTTGGGGGGATTCTTTAGCCCGGCCTTAAAGGATGTTAACTGTACTTTATCATCTGCTTTGTCTACCTCCAAAGTTTTGTGGGTGAAACGTGTTACATAGAATCTCAAGGTTTCCTTCTCTCCTTGCCTGATGGTGCAAATGGTCATTTGGCCTTTTTGGACACTGCCCGCCAACGAAGTGACAAAGGAAGGAACTGCTTAGCTACTCAAAGTTGTCAATGGACGATGTGGGTAATTTGGTGAACCATTCCTTGGTTGCCTCTTTGAGGGTAGTGGGGAATGAGCGGCATAATATCTCGTCAGGGGGTTGTTAGAGACCCAGAGTCGTCTTGAAAGTGTTAAGGTGATCCAGTGGATCCTTCAATCCGTCAAATGGCTCAAGCTGGGGTAGATGAAATTTTAAGGGTATTGGGCATTCCTGGACCGCTAGAGTGAAGGGTGAGTCTGTCTTCCTGACCATTCTGTCCAGACTTTGGTTTGCTTTCCCTTTGATAGTGTTTCTTAGCTCGTCCATCTCCTTTCTTATTTCTTTGAGAAGGTCTAAGTTTGCCCCTTCTAGAGTGCCGGGTTGTCTCCTATGGCTGTCTCCATCATCGTCTCGGTTGTTCTCCGAGCAGTTATCTTCTTGTTGTAATCGTTGTCTCATTTCTTGGTTTTTGCCTGGTAAGCTCCTCCATAGTAGCCATGAGTGACTGAATTTGTAGAGTCAATGCAACGAGATCTTAATTGACATTGGACTCCATCTAGACTTGCAAATTAAATTAAATAGTGCTTTCGAACTAGGTGCGAAAAAGTTGTCCCCACAGACAACGCCAAACTGATGATGCTCGGATTGTCAATTAAAGTGATCGTCCAGAGTGAAGTCATCCATAGCCAACTTGATCCTAAGAAAATGGATGGTGAAAGGAAGAAGTGTTGGTCACCGATGTGGTGCTTGCCACAAAGCCTCTGATGCTAAAGTTAGAATGGCTAGAATGAGAAGAGAAGTATTAGGATATCAAAGTGTATGAACTGGATTTTCTGTTGTCTACCTTTTATGGTGTGAGGTATTTGTATATATATACTTGCCTCTTTTTCCTAGCCATTGGGGAGTGCCGTTAATGGAGGCTTGAATGGGCTATTTGTAACGCTTCCCTAAGATGTTAATGAGAGGGTCGTCGGTGCTCCAACGGTAAAGAGATTTATTGCGACCGTGTAACGTATGCCAGTCATGCATGAATTGGCAGGCCCTCTCTTCGTCTAGTGTGTTCAAATGGTGACAGAGTGGAATATTTTCTTCATCTGTTAGTCCCTTGTCTGGATGAGAAGCTTGCCTGAGGGGATTATGGTCGTCCATCAACAATCATCCCAATGCTTCTATCAAAGAAGAGAGATGAGATGAAGGGGGAGAGCTATAGAGAGAAAGGGTAATCTAAGAGAGAGAAAGAATGAGTTATTGAAAAAAATAGTCTATTGAGCTACAATGTTATGTATTTTTAGGAAAGAATGATAATTAAAATGCATTATTTCTACTGGGTAACTAGTTTAATTGGAGTCTTTTTTTTTTTTTTTGGGAGTTTGTTTGACATAATTTTGTTGGACCTATCCAAGTGTCCAATGCTAATATTACAAATTTTATGACATAAGACTTATAAACTAATGTTTAATTAACCATAAAAAAGTAATTTAAACATTAATGTACTAGTTGTTAAAGTTTACTAATCAAATTTATATTATGATATCAATTTGTAAACATTTTGTAGTAAAATTCGAAGAACCTTTACCATTTTCCTTTTAGTGAACGGTGACACAATAGTTTTTAAGGTTTATGTAGTAAAATTTATAGTAAGTCTCACTCTTTTCCATTTATTAAACTAGGATACAAATTAGTGAGATGCTAGCTAGAATAATACAAATATTTCAAGAGTCTCACAAATTGAAATGTCGTCAATCACACAAAGGTAATTTTATTATTTATTTATTAGTTGTTGAGGCAGCATTAATCTTATTCGTTATTTTCTTAAGTTTTTGTAATATTCTCTTACAAATTATCCCTTCTTATTAGGAAAGTGCTAAAGATATTACAAATTTGTCTACAATAGTGTATAAACTAATGTGGCAAAAATATGGTTGGTGCTACTTAAAAAACATAATAAATGAAGGTTTGATTTTTTTTTTTTTTTAATTTTTAAAATTGATAAGTAACACATTAGTTAATAAGGCTTATATAGTGAGATTTGTAGTGTATCTAATATCACTCCTTTTATTAAATGTGTGATGGTAATGACTATCACTTTATGATATATATATATATTTACTTAAAGCTAAAGTAGTTGAGAGAAAATTTAATTAGATTTACAATTGGATTTTCAATTTTGTGCCACATGCCCCATCTAAGCTTTTATATTTTTGTGTCAATTTAATTTCTTAATTTTGATGGAGTGTTTATCACACAATATGAAAATCAAAGGGTCAAAATTTTGTTTTTAATGAATGCAATGGACCTGGGGTATCAAATCAAATGTTGTTTAATCTATGTATTCTAGCAATTTCTTGATCAAGAAGACAACCTTTTCATTTTGAAATTCAAGAAATTGGGCAATCTCGGAATCATCTTTTGAATCCTTAAGCAATTGGTTAGCACTCATTACACTACAAAAAACGTGGGCATATTGCCGCGTTTCTAAGAAACGCTGCTAACTTCTGAAGTTGTAGCTGCGTTTTTAAAACGTGGCTATAAGTCTAGTCGAATAAATTTTTTTAAGGGTGACCTATAGCTGGGTTTTTTTTTAAAAAGCGACTATAGCTAACCTTAAAACGCAGCTAAAGGTTTGCTATAGCCGGCTATAGGTCCAGCCAAATAATTTTTTAAGTGGGACCTATAGTTGTGTTTTTAAAAAACACAGCTATAGGTCCGATTGAATAAAAAAATTTTAGGGTGACCTATAGCTGTGTTTTTCAAAAACGCAACTATATGTAACGCCCAAAAAAAAAAAAAAAAAAAAAAAAGATTTTTTTCTTCTTTTTTTGCTCCTTTCTTCTACAAGTCATGCCAGGTTCTTTTTTTTTTTTTTTGGTTATTTTATGTTTAGTTAGTAAGAAAATGGAGAAGATGCTGAAAATTTTGAATGAAGTGGATATTCTAGCAATATTTATGTCTATGTCTTGATTTGCATTTGAGTTTTGATTTTGAATTTTTTGGATCTGTGCTTGAATTTGTGCTATTGTGTTGCTGATATTGTGCTTATGTTTAAATGGGTTTGTGTTCTTTTGTGTTTCTGAGCTTGTACTTTTGTGTTCCTTGAATAGATTTAGTGTTAGATTTGGGTTGGTTTTGTTGAATGAGAGGAGATTCATGTGTTTGTGTTCTTATATTTTGAAGCACGTTGTGTTTGTATTGTCAGTATGTTGTGTCTGATTTTGAATTTTCTGGGTGTGTTTGTATTGTGAGTATGCTATGTTTGATTTTGAATTTTCTGGGTTTGTGTTTGATTTTGAATTTTCTGGGTGTGTTTGTATTGTGAGTATATTGTGTTTGATTTTTAATTTTCTAGGTTTGTATTTGATTTTAAATTTTTTGGGTTTGTGTTTAATTTTGAATTTTTTGGGGGAAAAATGAAAACCTAGAAATTTTTTTTTGTTTTTAAAAAACATATAGTCGCTTTTTTCAAAAACACAGCTATAAGTCCATAGCGTATAACCACGATTATAAACGCAGCTCAAAGCAGGTCTGTAGCCGCATTTATCAAAAACGCAGCTGTAGGTCTCAGCCTATAGCCGCAGTTAAAAAACACGGCTATAGGTCTGACCTTTAGCCACAGTTATAAAAACGCGGCTATAGACCCGCAAGGGGCTACTGTTGCGTAGTTTAGGCTGGGTTTGTAAACACGGCTATAGGAAACACAGCTATTGACACGAATAAAGTAGCGTTTCAAACGTGTCAATTGCGGGTCAAGCGGGTTAACTTGCTTGAGACATGTTTCTTATTGTGTTACTTTCGAATTGACCTGATTATGCACCAAATGTACTAAAATCCAACATTAACCCGTAAAAACCTGTGTCATGTTTGCAAGTAGTGTCAAACATTGACACCTCTACATGAAGCCCAATAACCCAATGGGGTTGTTGTATTACTTGAATGGAATAATTCTTTGGGAAATGTCTATTTTACACTAAAACGGTTGTGTGCAACAAACCAACAACCAATGTATACAAGTATTTGCCCTATTTCTTTCGGATTGGCAATGCATCATCTTGTACGAATTGTGTTAATAACAACTGGTAGTGAATCAACATCACATGGACCGATTAAGAAGGTAATTTTACCCAAATTTTTTTCAAATTTAAGAATGGTCATTTGTTTCAATTACAAAGATCTTATTGCACTGATTTGATTTGAGTTAGCTAGCCCAACACAACCATCATCTAAAACTAGGTTATAACCCGTACCTACGTACAAAGACTTTTAACATTAATGATGCTAAAATGATCATTTTGACTTTTGCGTGGAATATTATAAATGGGTCATTTAGTAATAAAATTAAAATAAAAGCTAGTTGACATAAAATTGGATTACAATTAAAAGCTAATATGGATTATATTTAGATTTTGGTTCAACTTCAACTTTAAAATATGGATTTTATTTAAAACTCAAAAGTAGGTCTATAAAATATGGATTCTATTTAGAATTTTGGAGGACCATTGTTAAATCATCTAATTTGCAGTACAATAGTTTCTACATAAAGTGAAGATGTCATCTTGTAGTTGTGGTTACGTATTATTACCAATGGCATAATAATTGAGGAAAAAAAATGATATTTGAAATCTAAATTTCCTAGAAATGTCAACAATTGAAGGGCAAACCAGTTATTTACTCCAGTTAAAAATAAATACTCCAGTTATTTACCCCCAAAAAAAAAAATTACCCAACCACTGGCAACCAGCAATCAAACCTACAAATCTAATACTCAAACTGCTGTGACCCAGCCACCAATGAAGCCCAAACATGTATAACAAGTAACAACTTCATAACACTAAAAGAAACACCTCAGTCCACAGCTTTACTAAAAAATCTCACTCCTAACCCTCAATGCCTCCACCAATAAACCAAGTTGTTTGCTTCCTCATTATCCACTCTACATGACTTTGACTTGAAAGTGAGAAGATGAGGAAGGATGAGAAACAGGGAGAGAAGACAAAAGGTTGGAAAAAAAAGAAAAAGAAAAAGAAAATAAATAAATAGAGAAAGAGGGAACGAATGAAGAAGAAGAAAAGAAAAAGAAAGGTGAAATGGTGTTAGGAGATTTTTATTTTTCAGATCTTAGAAATTAAAAAACCAAAAAAAAAAAAAACCTTTTGTTTCTAAGAATGTCGTGGAGAGAGAGAGAGAGAGAGAGAGAGAGAGAGAGAGAGAGAGAGAGAGAGAGAGAGAGAGAATATTGATTCTCAAATCTATGTTTAATTTTTGGTGTGTTTTATTATGTTTCTTTTAAGGGTAAACACATGCAAAAATGGGTTATGGCTGTGTAAGAGCTTTCATATTAGCAGTACTAACTTGCCTTTTGCTTCCTTCTCCAAAAAAAAAAAAAAACCTGCCTTTTGCTAAAGGGCATACTTCAAAAATTATCCTCTATTTAAAAATTAAAATTCAAGGTTTTAAATTTTTGGTCAAATAGTATTTTAAAATATTAAGTATAAATTTTGCTTATTATTATTTTTTATTTTTTCAATAGGTTAATGGAGAGATTTTCTGTTGCAAGTGTTTTAGTGTCCGAGGCATTTTACATTTCTATTCCAAATTTATCAAATTTTTTTTTTTCTAACCACGGATAAATTTTGTAAAGAGATTCTTATAAAAATTTTAAGGAAATGGAGTGTTAGCTTTTTCAAACTTCAAGGGGGGGATTTTTTTTTTTCCTTTATGTTTTTTTTTTTTTCAAAAAAAAAAGTGAGGTGTTAAAATACATAAAATAACTTTTTGAGATGCTAAAAGCTAAATTCTTTAGCACATTTGATCTGAATGCTCTAACAAAGTTAACATTAGTGGGCAAAGTGATATATTTTTCTAAATCACAAGTGTGCACCATGTAGAATGCAACCATCAAAACTGTTAGAGATATATATATTAGACATATTAGCCCAATGTAATAGGCCCAAGCCCAATCCTACTTATACTAGTAGTCTAGGGTTTAGTCGCCTATATATACTCATGTTAGGGTTCATTGTAACAAAGGTTATTGTACTACACTCTTACACAATAAAGATGTAGCCCTTAAGGGATTCCTCTGTGGATGTAGGCCGTCAAGGCTGAACCACGTAACCCTTGTGTTCTTGATGTTCCTATTCTATGCTTCCTCTTCCGCATCCACTCTAGCATACACAACATAGTATAACACATTGCGTTTAATAATATTCTCCATTTAACATGATATCAGAGCCAAACTTCGTTCTTGGCATCAAACAAAATCTCTGACCATCAGAGCCAAACTCCGTTCTTGGCATCAAACAAAATCTCTAGCAAGCAAAGAAGATTTTAATGTGCACATCACCATCAGAAGTCACACATGCTTCTCTGCTGAATCTAGACTCCATGGCATCTTGCAGCCACCATGGCTCAGTGCTGTGTCCAAGATCCACAAACTCAAGCAAAGCCGTGACTCAACTTCTCAAATCTGTGCAAATCCAAGCCTCGCCTGACGAAACCAACACCACAGACGTGATCCACCACCTCCCGCGACCAAAACCCAGGAACACAGCCTCCAACGGCGTCCTCACGCGCCCCCACGCGCCGACAACAGCTTCGGTAAACCTCCCACGCGCCGCCTCAGATTTCCACTTCCAGGTAGTCTTATTGGTACACGCGCCACCGATACGGCCTCCACGTCGACCGATCAACAGAACTTGAAATTTCGGCAGCCATCTGACAATGCACGCGCTTTCACGCGCCACTGGGATTTCGGGCTTCTCCTCCACGCGCCGGTGAACATTGCACGCTCCTGCCACGCGCCGGAAATTGCGGCTAATGTCATCTGACGTCACATGATGACGTCATCACTCCACGTCAGCAGCCACGCAGCACGTCCACATCAGCCCTAGTCCACGTCAGCGACACGTCATAGGATGACGTCAGCGGCCCTGCTACCCGATCTGTGACCCGACCCGGAAACCCGGAACCGACCCGTACCAGTATCCGTTGACTTTGACCCTGAACCAGTTGACTTTGACTTTTTGCGTTGACCTTTGACCAAAAGTCAAAATTTCCAAAAGGGCCTATCTTGCTCAGTTTTTCGCGTAGATTCCGATTTTGGACTCCGTTTCTTCATTTGAAGCTCCAAAATTGGTCAATTGGCACATTCTTCATTGTGGTTTCTTCAAAGGCATTCTTCAAGGCATCTCCAAGTGATCTTCTCATGCTTATCCAACCTCAAGCCTTCATCGAGCTTCCGCCTTGAGTTTGAGGGAGGGTGTTAGAGATATATATATTAGACATATTAGCCCAATGTAATAGGCCCAAGCCCAATCCTACTTATACTAGTAGTCTAGGGTTTAGTCGCCTATATATACTCATGTTAGGGTTCATTGTAACAAAGGTTATTGTACTACACTCTTACACAATAAAGATGTAGCCCTTAAGGGATTTCTCTGTGGATGTAGGCCGTCAAGGCTGAACCACGTAACCCTTGTGTTCTTGATGTTCCTATTCTATGCTTCCTCTTCCGCATCCACTCTAGCATACACAACATAGTATAACACATTGCGTTTAATAATATTCTCCATTTAACATGGTATCAGAGCTAATATTTAACATGGTATCAGAGCTAATATTCAACAAAAACCACAAGCTGGTATTGTTTAATTAATATATTTTTACTAAGAAGCAAACATGAGCATGGGTACGACGACAATACACTAATTTACATAAAATTAAGATAGAACACGCCGAGAATACATTAATTAATTATTAAACATATTTTTATTTATGAGTTCAAATATTGTTAAACATTTTTTTTTCATATATATATATATATATATATATATTTTATACAAGATAGATATTCTACTTTAACCTAATCTAAGTGTATATGTGTGTGAAGCTCTCTCCTGGGGACTTGAACCCCAACCCTTGCCCCCCACATCTCATAACATAAATACTAATACTTGTGGAGTGACCATCACACCAAGGGTGTGCGGTGGCATATATTGTTAGACATATATCAATTTAAGAGTGATAATGGATAATAAAATATCTTCATGGCTATTAAGTGATGTTTAAAATATAATTAATTAAAAAATCTAACCTATCAAATACTAAAAAGACCATCGTTTAATTTAATAAAACATAATCTTAAAATTTTTGACATATAAAAGTGTCTGAATAAAGTGTAGGACTTAAGGGATTTGCTAACAAGTGAGACAATATTGACGCTGATGTATAAGGGTTGGGACTCTAGCTATACTTTTGTTGAAATTTAATAATGATGAGGTTGATGCTAAATTGCTAATGCTCTCACTAGCTTGATGAAGTGTTGCATCAACGATTATAGTAAGGTAATTTAGATATTAATTTATTAATTATTGAAATAGCATAAAAGTTAAATCAATTTGTAAAACTTTTTTAGATTAACCTTATCATTTTCATACAAATTATCCCTCTCTTTTTTGTTGAGTATAAGAGCAACTGCATTACTCGGTGCAAAATTCTTCGAGAAAAAATATACGTTTTCTATTTTACACACTTAGTTTTACAAAACAACCACATCAGTTTATCTATTATATCATCTATTTTATTTAAATAATAATATTTCTTTAATTTTTATTATATCAAACAAACCACTAACCCACATGGCCCCATCCACCTTTTTCTTTCTTTGTTGTGAGAAGAAGACAAATGAGAGAGCAACCTGGCGAGAGAGAGAAAAAAAGAATAAAAAAATCATTTGCACATGAACAGTAACCGTGCATATATGCATAGTTATTGTTCATTTGCAAAGCAGTTTTGTATATTTGTACATTTTTACAGGTACTAACGTGAGTGTTTTCTGGGTTAAATTGTGCAAAATTAGGCACTTTTTGTAGTTTGCAAATTTTTACAACCATTGATGTGGGTGCTCTAAGAGGAAAGGTTTTCAAAAAGTTACAAGAGCAACATGCATGTAGGCCACTGGTCATCACAAAATTGAAGCTGTTGACATTGATTTCTAATTGCTATTGGACTAGGAGTTATTAATTATCTCCTCCATTCACTAATGAGACTTTCCTCTGGTAGCTCACCTGTTGAAAGGGTTTTCCAATGACCCGAATCAATTGACCTACTTGCTTGAACCCGCCCAAATCGAAGGTCCACGGGCAACTTTGAATTCAGTTTGCGATCGGTCACGGGTTGGCAAGTGAAATAACTGAAAAATTCGGTTCAGATTCGGGTTTAAAAATATTTCACCCGAATTATTTATACAAAAAAATATATAATTTGACATGCCAGCAGGAGCAGCACAGAAGTGCCAGCCCGAGACTCAAAGACCAAAGTTAACTTTTTCTCATACAAATTCTCAATATACATATCAACCGTTTAACTCAAATTAAAATTTAAAATCAACGGTGTTGATGATAGTAGAAGCTGAGCACTCAATGATGATATGATTGATTTTAGAGGCATAATAACCCATTTCTAAATCAACGGATATAATCCAAAATCAAAACCTAATCTAACGGTGAGAATTAAATATCAAAGATCTGATATCTCTCACCATCTCTAACGAGTCTCTTCAGTTTTCACTTCAAACTCTCAGTCTCAGAGTTTAGATGGTCATGGCTTCCTCCCCTTTTCACTCTTTCTCACCTCTACATTTCTTCAGTCTCAATTCTCTCCTTGGCTCTCTCAAACTCTCACAGTCTCACTTCTCTATTGGGTATTTTGGTTTGCTCTTCAACACTCTCTAAACCGTTTCTCCAAATCCAAACCCTAGCCGCCTCCAATGCCGTAGCCCACTCACCTCTCCGCCTCCAATGCCTAGCCGTCGCCGCCACTGTCCACTCCTCTCTCTGTAGCTACTGTCGGTGTTTAGTCCTCACCCTACTGCTGTGTACTGTTCACTGAGTCAATTCTTACTCCAAACACTTAGGTAATTATTCTCTTTTTCTCATCTTTCTTTTTTGTTAGCCTCGTTGGTTTCATTTATTATGGAAATCAAATGTTAAAATCAAATAAACCCAAAGATTTTTAATATGAAACCCCAACTAAAAAAAACCTAGAAACCCTAACTATTTTACCTTTGTTCTTTGTTCTTTTTTTTTTTAATCAATTTTAATCCTGTTTTAGTTTTGTACAGGATTGAAAGCTGACTCCAAGAAGCATTTTCTACCTTCAAGTTTGAAACCCATACACCCACGGTTTTCTTTAAGGTATGGTTTTTGCTTTCCTTTGTGTTTAGTAAAAAAAAAAAAAATGTAGTGATTGTGGTGATTGTTTCTTTTTACTAATTGTCTTTTCCTTCTTTGGATTGACTTGAATGGCATTCATCTTGCAATTGGTTTAGCTACTGCAATTGATTTTTATTTATTTATTCATATTTTATGTTCTTGGTGAAATAGCATAATTGACCTAAACAAGTTTTGGGTATTTTAATCTAGTTTCATTCTTATTTGCTTTTCGATTTACTTTTTTTTTTCTTTGTTAATTCGAATTGGGTATTGCTTTATTTATTTATTGGTAAGTTACGCACACACTATCATGTTCTCGAGTCCGTAACCTGCTCTCCATCCCATTATTATGGTAGGAGGATGTGCATTTTGTGTTAAGAGTTTAGTGGCAAGATGGTCTTTGAATTAAGTGTGTTGTGTGCGCTATAAAGTATGAAA
The DNA here is from genome assembly GCF_002906115.3 of Quercus suber. Taxonomy (NCBI): domain Eukaryota; kingdom Viridiplantae; phylum Streptophyta; class Magnoliopsida; order Fagales; family Fagaceae; genus Quercus; species Quercus suber. The sequence continues at coordinate 381,756 of NW_027069847.1, forward strand.
TGTGAGCAATTTTTCGCCATGAGTTTACTAGATATGCATGTGCATTGTTTTTTAATTATATATAATTTCTTATTTTCAAGCATATATTCTAAGAATGATTTTGTTTCTCAAAAAAAAAAAAAATGATTTTGCTCTCTTAAAATAGTATTGAGACGTGAGATAGAGGGAGTGAAGGCTAAGACCAAAATGCTGCAGTACCACACAGCAGCTCGGTACCAAATTTGCTTCTAAGGGAGACCAAATCGCTCTCTCATCTTTGCTGAGGCAGAGGCAGAGCATATTTTCTCTTTCTCTCTCTGTAACTCTCTTTCTCTCTTTAACTTTATTTTTTGTGGTTGCTAAATGAAGTCTCACTATTTCTATTACTTTAACTCTCTTTTATTGTTCAGAGTTTGTACCCATGTACTGGGTGTTTTTTATTTTTATATTTTTTATGAACCACCCATGTGCTGACAGGGTGATATTGTTTTTTATAGCATATATGCACTGCTAGGGGTATTTTTTTTTTTTTAATAACATTTGCCTGCATGAATAAGGGAGCAACATTATCAATAAAAAAATATTTTTTACCATCTATCATTCTAGCTATTTATATGAATTCTTGCAATACAAAACTGTGTCAAATATAAATTTTTTTTAACTGAGAGTAACAAATGATACAATATAGATAAATAATTAATGGTTTTGCTTGTCTTTTAGTGTATTTTTTTTTAAGTTGAGATGGTTTGGAATTGTAATAGTTAGTTGTTGATATTTAATAAAGTTGGTTGATTATAGTATTGTGCTATGCTTCGTGTCATTTTTTACAAATAATTTTATGTTATAGAACAATTTTATGTATGAATTCAATTATAAATGATTTCTAAGATTTAAAAAACCGTTGAGTCCCTTTTTCATAGATGATTATATTGTTAATACTAAATGGATGTTATTAGGAGTTTTATAATGATTTTTTTTTCTATATTTCGCCCCCCCTAACTTGAACTCCTGGCTCCGTCCCTGCCGCATATGTAACCGCAAAAATGAAATGTGGTGCGGTTATGATTTTGACTAAACTTTAAACTGCACCACACCGCGCCGCACAAGTAACTGCAAAAATAAGGTACAGTGCAATTATGGTTTTAGTTAAACCGCACCGAACCGCATCGCAAACACCCTTAAGTCATTTTTTATCATTTAATTCATTTTCCTTTAAAATTTCAATTGACAACGGTTTTTCTAGCCTACATGATTGCCCTACATGATTGAAAGCAATCAATTCTCTTCTAGAGACCTCTCAATTATGATCATCGTTGGCAAGAATTGAATGGATCTCGCCTAATTATTTATGCAATAATCGTGACAACATGTGAACATAGTGCCCTTCTAAACCTCTCCTCATTCTTAAAACATGAAATTATCTTGTGGATTATTTTATGAAACTTACCTTTCTTGTGATTTGCTTTANCACAAAAAACTAGTTTGGTAAGTTAATAAAATTCTATAAGAATTATATCTAAACTAGTTTAGGACACATCTTTACCTATAGTTGGTGCCTATTGTTGCTGATAGGCAAATTTTTACTCATTAAAAGAATGATGTTCATTTGGCGCCACAATCAACTTTAAAACACGACAGAAACTTAGGGCAATGTGGTCCAACCTAACTCAATTGGCATCTCCTCCCTTTATACATTCTAGGTGGAGGGTGAGGTGGGTTCAAGATTCATCGGGTGTGTGTGTAACTTGCCAATAAATAAAAAAAAAAACATATTTGAATAAGTGTTTCTATCTATAAGATAATAAAAGACACGTCAACATCAAAGGGTTTTGAGGGATAACCTTGTGGTTCCATCCTTTCTTGTGGTGCTTGGGCACTATGGTTTGAGGGATAACCCTTGGAGTGTGTTTATGTTGGTTGCCCCCCAAACTGGAGTGACCTTGTTTGTAATTGTATAAGATTGCTTCAAAGAAGGTTTCTATTAGCATTTGTTTATGTAATATTGCCGTAGCTGAAATGAGGTTTGTTGGTTTGTGGGGATACAACGATGGTGTGCATGATCAAGATTGCTTAGTGATTGTGTTTCAGTATGTTTGAAGTTACCATCTCCTAGTTGAGATTCTAGGTTTGAGTTGGTTTTGTTAGGACATATGTGGTTCACATGTTAAGAACATATATCATGCTTTTATGTAGTTGGTTAATCCTTTGACAAAACGTACTTTACTTGTATTTGGGTAGATCTAAGTTGTGTTTAATACTTGAAAAAACATGTTGTTCAAGTCTAGTATTAAAGCCATGAAGATTAGACCAAGAAACAAGTGAAGAAAAGGTGTTCATTAAAGCTAGACAGATAGCTCGACACTTGCAGACACCTGTGAACAGATAGCCCGACAGCTTCTCGACACTTGCTCGACAGCTGGCTATCTATCGAGATCTTAAGGTGTTTCTTATCGCAATCTCGACACCTTCTCGATAGCTGGTGGATCGATCAAGAAATCTTTTGTCTTCTTGATAGCTCCTCGATAGCTTCTCGATAGATAGCTATCTATCGAGGTTTAAATCTCGACACCTCCTCAACACCTCTCGATCGATCGAGGTTACGAGAAATCAAAATTTTCAAATCTAAATTTTGGGCCAAGCTTTTGTATTTGTGTAGGGTTTCTTTTCTCACAACCCTAGACCTATATAAGGCTTATTTTAAAGGCCGTCACATAAGAGAATATAAGGAGAACATATGCAAAAGGTGATTGATGCCTTATTCTCTCTGAAAGTAGCTACTACGTCTTTGCGCCTTAGGGTTTTATAACCAAGTGCTTCTTCATCTTCATTGTTGATGAAGTGAAGAACTTTGCTGCCAACATTCTTCTTCCTTAAGTTGGTGAGTAAGTCACGTACTGGGATTCGTGCAAAGGAGTTAGTCACGTACTGGGATCCGTGCAACATCAAAGGGTGGCGTTCATATATTGAAGAGCTCAGAGGTTCTGAAGCAGTAGAAGGTTTCTGCTGTGAGTTCATCTACAGGGATTGTAGAGTCTGGGGACAAAGGTTTTGTACTAGATCTGAAACTTCTCTTTACTATAGTGGATTGCTTTTCGGGAAGGGTTCTCCCCATGTTTTTTACTGTGAAACTGGTTGGTTTCATTGGTTTTCTTGGATCATTATATCTTGTCTTATTTATTATTTTCGCTGCATGATTTTGACATGATATTGATGTTTGTTTGTTTTTAACAAGTTTTATTCATAACAAATCTAATTAACAATTTGGGTTTAAAACTTGTTAATTCTATCAACCGGGGTCTAAATTTCCCAACAAGTGGTATCAGAGTGGGTTCACTCTGATTGGATTAATTTCCTGAGTGTGATCCATTGACCCCTGTTGTCATGGATAGAGGACAATCTTTATTTATACCTCTTTTATTTGATGGAACTAATTATGCATACTGGAAAGTTTGTATGAAAATTTTTTTGCAGGCTCTACGTGAACAGGTATAGCAAGCTGTTGAAGTTGGCTGGATTAAGCCAAAGGAAGTGCTAGTGGATTGGGATGATGCAACAATCATAGCGGTAAATTTCAACAGTAGGGCCTTGAATGCTTTGTTCTATGGGGTGACCAATGAGGAATTTAAGAAAATATCATCCACGGAAGTTGCCAAGGAAGCATGGACCATTCTTGAGACCACTTATGAAGGTACCAAGGCAGTAAAGACTATGAAGTTTCAACAACTCACTAGTAGTTTTGAAGAAATAAGGATGGAGGAGGATGAGACATTTGATGAGTTCTATGCTAAACTCAAGGATATTGTGAATTCTGTCTTCAACCTTAGAGAATGTATTGCAGAATCCAAAATTGTGAGGAAAATCCTTAGGTCCTTACCTGAAAGATTCCATGTCGAGATCACTACCATTGAAGAAGTAAAGGATATTGATAAAATTCCTTCACTGAGCTTGTAAGGAACCTTTAAACCTATGAGATGGGATTAGGCTCAATGGGAAAAGGTGGAAAGAGTAAAAGCTTGGCTCTTAAGGGTATAGAGGAAGAGATTGAGGACTCTAAAGATGAATATGATGATGAGAATGAAGATCTAACCTTCATAACTGATGAGATTATCAAGCTTCTTCAGTTTAGGAAAAAGGATAAGGGTAAACCTCCTATGAAATCTAAATCCTCAAGGAAGGGCAAGAATGAGAAACCCCTCATCAAATGCCATGAGTGTAAAGGTTTTGGTCATATGAGGATAGAGTGTCCAAACTACCTCATGAAGGAAAAGACCAAAGAGTCAAAAGATAAAGGGTTGGTTGCTACTTTGAGTGACATTGAGGATGACTCTTCTGATGAGTTTGTCGATGAATGTCGTCACGTTATGGCCTTTGCTGCCACAACCGATAAGGTGATTGTGGAGAGTGTTAGTGACAGTGAGGATTCTTTTAGTGATGAAGTACCTAAGAAGATGACCCTTCAGGAAGCCTATGATAAGCTGTGCACTAAATTCATAAAATCTAAAAAGACTTCTCATCTTTGTAGAAAAGAGCTCAATGAGGTAAAAACTGAAAAAGCTGATCTGTTAGTCAAACTCGATGAGACTACAAGGTTAGTTGAGACTCTTATTGTGGAAAACACCTCATTAGAAGAGAAGATCAAGAATCTTGAGGTTGAGCTTAGTCAAGCTAGAACTCAAATAGAGAGGATGTCTAATGCAAAGCTTGATGAGGTATTGAGTGCTCAAAAGCCTAGTTCTAATAAGACTGGCTTAGGATATGTTATTTCCTCCAGCCCTTCCTCTTCCACGGCTTCTGGATCAAGGACTATCTTTGTGCCCTAATCTGAGAAAGGTAATAAAGGTATGAAATCTAAAACTAATTTGGCTAATTCTAAATTCTTTGTTAGACCTCATGTTTGTCATCATTATGGTGTTGCTAGACACATTCGTCCAAATTACTTTAAGTTGTATCCTCATAAGCAATTGTCCAAACAGTCACAGGTTTCCTCTCAAGGACCTACACCTTTGTTTGGAGAGTTATTAAAAGCTTTGAGCTTTTTAACTCAATTTCAGGAGAATTCTAATTCTTCTATGTCCTTTAATAGACATACTAGGACACGTGCTTTTTCATCTTCACGGCCAAAGACTCGTGCTGTGTGGATGAGAAAGGAGCCTAAGACTTAATTGTCTTTTTTGTTTGTCATCTGTTTTAATTCTTTCTATCTAAAGTAGGACTTTCTTTGCTTGATTTCTTATCTGCTTTTGGAATCATGCTTTCATGCATCTGCACAGTTCTATCAGGCTTTCATGCATATGCATCTTTCTTTCACGCTTTCATGTTGTTTATCTGTTTTTGTTTGGTTGTTTAGTTTTTATTTTGTTTTGTTTTCAAAATTAAAAGGAAAAATCAGAAAAATACAAAAACAGTGTGTATTTGTGTACTTTGGTACATGTATACCTTGGATGGCCATTGAAACAAAGTTTCTAAACTTTGTATCTTTTGTAGCTTAGATGAGCATCTCTATGCACAACTAAGCAAGTGAGCTTTATGACTCTTGTTTGTGATGAGTAAGATTATGCACAACTAAGCAAGTGAGCTTTATGACTCTTGTTTGTGATGAGTAAGATTAAGTTATCTCTTGAACTTAACACTCATATCACTCTTTTTGACGGGTAGGACTAGAAAATCCTAAGAGAAAGGTATAAATAACTATCATAATAAGACACCTATATGCTTCGGCATAGCAAAGTGTGATGTCAAATGCTTAACATCTTGGGTATTTCTTTTCTCTCTTTGTATGCCCATGAATGATATGCTAAAATAAAAGAAAATATACAAAGAAAAATAAAAAGCAAAAAGATAAAAAATGCTTTAAATATGGTTGCAAGCGTGTATTCTAGGAGATGTGGGAGTTATAGGATGTACCTCGAAGGTAATAGTCCCCATCAAACAGTTATGATTGTGTGTGAGTTAAATTTATTTTCTCATATCTCAAATTGTCATAACTAGTTGACACTTATACAATCTTGCGATGTTTTTCGCACACAACAGGCAATATTCTTTGTTACTTTTGATACATGTGCAACTACAATGTGATTTGGCCATCACAAGTGTTTACATGTGCTAATGTATACTCACTAAACTATCTTGACTCATTTTTGAAATATAAAATTGGTTAGACTTGTTTAGTATGTGTGTGTGTTTTGCATATTTCTATTATCTTGTCATCCATAGCAACTTGTTTCATTACATTCATGCATTTCTATGGATTTCTTTGTGCCCCCTTGATCATCTTTGATCATCCTTATGTTTCTCGGGTGAAGCTTTCTAGATTCTTGTACCCTTTGTCAATCATGACAAAAAGGGGGAGAATTTGTGGAGAATATGTGGTTTCTTTTTGGAATCTTTTTGGAAGATTCTACATGTTAGGGGGAGAAATACATTCCTTTGTAAGGGGGAGATGTGTTTCATATTGTTAGGGGGAGTGTTTACTTCCTTCTTCTTGTACTTTGGGTCTTGTGACCATGATTACATACATTATGCTTATCTCTGATATATGTTGATTTATGTTTCTTTCACCTACCTTTACATGTGTTGTTTCTTTTTTTTTTTCTTTATACACATGTTTCTTATTACTTGTATGTAATCTATTATTTCTGTTTCACACTAAAATACCTTGATGAGTTTTGTTTAAAATGTTTCAAAAGTACAAGTTGTCAAAGTCTACTTGCCATAAACTATTTTCTTGCAAAGTTTCTTAAGGGTTTGTGATAAGATATATTTTATTGTATTCAACAAGTGAATATGAGTTGAGTGATTTATGACTTCTCTCATATGTTCATTTGTTTGTTGTGGTTTTGTCACGGATTGACAAAGGGGGAGATTGTTAGGACATATGTGGTTTCACAGGTTAAGAACATATGTCATGCTTTTATGTAGTTGGCTAATCTTTTGACAAAACGCACTTTACTTGTATTTGGGTAGATCTAAGTTGTGTTTAATACTTGAAGAAACATGTTGTTCAAGTCTAGTATTAAAGCCATAAAGATTAGACCAAGAAACAAGTGAAGAAAAGGTGTTCCTTAAAGCTGGACAGATAGCTCGACACCTGCGGACACCTGCGAACAGATAGCCCGACAGCTTCTCGACACTTGCTCAACAGCTAGCTATCTATCGAGATCTTAAGGTGTTTCTTATCGCAATCTCGACACCTTTTCGACAGCTGGTGGATCGATCGAGAAATTTTCTATCTTCTCGACAGATAGCTATCTATCGAGGTTTAAATCTCGACACCTCCTCAACACCTCCCGATCGATCAAGGTTACGAAAAATCAGAATTTTCAAATCTGATTTTTGGGCCAGGCTTTTGTATTTGTGTAGGGTTTCTTTTCTCACAACCCTAGACCTATATAAGGCTTATTTTAGAGCCCGTCACATAAGAGAATACAAGGAGAACATATGCAAAAGGTGATTGATGCCTTATTCTCTCTAAAAGAAGTTATTATGTCTTTGCGCCTTAGGGTTTTGTAACCAAGTGCTTCTTGATCTTCATTGTTGATGAAGTGAAGAACTTTGCAGTCAACATTCTTCTTCCTTAAGTTGGTGAGTGAGTCACGTACTGAGATTCGTGCAAAGGAGTTAGTCACGTACTAGGATCCGTGCAACATCAAAGGGTGGCATTCATATATTAAAGAGTTCAGAGGTTTTGAAGCGGTAGAAGGTTTCTGCTGTGAGTTCATCTACGGGGATTGTAGAGTCTAGGGACAAAAGTTTTGTACTAGATCAGAAACTTCTCTTTACAATAGTGGATTGCTTTTTGGGAAGGTTTCCCCCAGGTTTTTTACTGTGAAACTAGTTGGTTTCATTGGTTTTCCTGGGTCATCATATCTTGTCTTATTTATTATTTTCGCTGCATAATTTTGACATGATTTTGATGTTTGTTTGTTTTTAATAAGTTTTATTTATAATAAATCTAATTAACGACTTGGGTTTAAAACTTGTTAATTCTATCAACCGGCGTCTAAATTTCCCAACAAGTTTCTAGATTTCTATTTCATGAACTATTTCTGTAACATAGTTCTTAATTAATTACGGAAAATAAAAATACTTAGACAAAATAAAACAGGTTGGTATTATGTGGATGATGAAAATTGGAGTTAAGGACATACGAGGGAAATGAAAAGAGGGTTTTGTGCTTCATTGGCCTTGGTTGAAATTTATAATTCCTAATCAGATAATATTTTGCTTGGTTGAACTTTAAAGACGAATAGAACCAAGAAATGTTCATACAAGTTGTCATTGTTTAAACAACACAACATGTATTTCTACAATACTTTATTTTTTGTATAAGTAGGATATTTTTTTTTCCTTTTTCATTTGTGTGATATATAAAACCGAAACTTTTGAAACTCTTACAATTTTCCACATCAGTAATACTTATATAAATAATAATAAATCTTTTTTTTTCCCACCAAATACAAATTACAAACCCAATTCTTATTAAAACCCAACTACAAGAGGAGCCTAAATGCAAAAATCAGCCGTAAACAAAAAACCCAACCTATACGTAGTTAATTTTTTCTTCGTACTCTCTCAACACTATCTCTCAAATGCAAATCAAACTCTCGCTATTTCAATCTCACTCCCATCTCCTTCTTCTTCTTTAACTCTTTCGTTCAACGCAGCTCCCTCCTTCTTTTCTTAGCCACAACTCCTCTGGCTAATGTCAATTTTGATTCATGGTTATTTTGTTCTTGAGTTTTTATCATCTGGGCATTGATTATTTTTTGGCCCCCTTTCTGGGCATTTGGTTTTTAGCACTGACTTGAAGAATTTGGATCCATTCCCCTTTTTGATGTTGGACGAATTTTAAGGTATGAAGAATTCCAATCTGATCTTTTTCAAGTTTCAATTTTATTTGATTGATATGGGTTAAAATTCAGATTGAAATTGGTTTAAATGGAACAAAGCCTCAAAGTTATGTCTTAATTCTATGTCTTCAATTACAATTTCTATCGATTTAGGGATTTCAAATTCTATAGGTTGTTGTTGTTGTTGTTGTTGTTGTTTTTGAAAGGCCTAGGAATCGGCCTGATGATTAATTTATTTTGGCTGAAAAATTAATTCATATGGATGTAGATTGTGGTTTCAGAATTTTTTAGTGATATGTATGGGCTGTGTGTTGCAGATAGTTATGGGGTTTAATAATAATTTTAGGCATGGTTAATTTGATGCTATATAGTTATTGGGTTTTTTTTTAAGAAAATCTTTAGATTTTTTGTTGTTATTATGATTGATTTTTTTTTCCCTCTCGGTTGATGTTGATTACTATCTTGATTTTAATGATGAAGTCTTGAAACACATATTTTTACTCAGTGAGGTGTTATACTGATAGCATATATTATTGATAAAGCACTGGAGCTTGTAGCACGATCTAGAGATAGTAATGGTCAATGGGTTAACGCTGTGGGGTAATTGCCAATACTCCCTCTTGTATCTTTAAGGGAGCCTTTGAGTTAACCGCACTGAAACGGTCTGATGTTGCTATCATCAATAATGCAAATCTGGTATGCAACATGACTGAGCTTTTTCTGTTTCCCTTTTTAAGTAATTTTGCTTCAATGGACATTGCTCATTTTGATCAACATGTATTTAGTTACTTGAATTCTGTTAAATGCAAACTTACATTTAAAACATAATTGGTATGTTGTTGAAATAATTAAGGTTGAAGTTTAATCTTGGGTTTGAGACACACTCCTATCTATGTAGATAATCTTTGACTCTAATTTTCCCCCCTAATAATAAAGCAATACCATCTATCGAGGTATCTATCGAGGTTACAGAAATCAGAATTTTCAGATCTGATTTTTGGGCCAGACTTATGTATTTGTGTAGGGTTTCTTTTCTCACAACCCTAGACCTATATAAGGCTTATTTTAAAGCGCATCATATAAGAGAATATGAGGAGAACACATGCAAAAAGTGACCGATGCCTTATTCTCTCTGAAAGAAACTACTGCGTCTTTGCGCCTTAGGTTTTGTAACCAAGTGCTTCTTGATCTTCATTGTTGATGAAGTGAAGAACTTTGCAACCAACATTCTTCTTCTAGTTGGTGATTAAGTCGCGTACTAGGATCCGCGCAATTGGTTAGTCACGTACTGGAATTCATGCATCATCAAAGGTGGCGTTCATATATTGAAGAGTTTAGAGGTTCTGAAGCGGTAGAAGGTTTCTACTGTGAGTTCATCTACAAGGATATTAGAGTCTAGGGACAAAGGTTTTATACTAAATCTGAAACTTTTCTTTACTATAGTGGATTGCTTTTCGGGAAGGTTTCCCTCTAGGTTTTTTACTGTGAAACTATTTTGTTTCATTGATTTTCCTTTGTCATCATATCTTGTCTTATTTATTTTTCCGCTGCATGATTTTGACATGATATTAATGTTTGTTTATTTTAACAAGTTTTATTTATAATAAATCTAATTAATAACTTAGGTTTAAAAACTTGTTAATTCTATTAACCGGGGTCTAAATTTCCCAACATGGTTGATTAAATTCAACCTTACAAATGTAATTAACAATAATTTTTTTTTTTTTCAACAGAAAACAAGCTCAATATGTTTTCCAAAATATTACATAATCAATTAGACACCACAAATAAGCTTTGTATCACAAAATCACTCCTAATAGAGAAAGTATATCATGTTTCAGTATTACCAATTTAGTAGTTGTTTTGGTGTTTCATAACTTTCATCTCTCACTCTCCTTGTAATTATCTTTGACCAATATTGCTACCTATTAATTTTATTTTTAAATGACTTTTTTACTCAAACAAGTCTCTTTTCTGCTTAATTTTTCGAGTAGATTTCAAATTTGGACTTGTTTTTCAATTTGAAACTCTCAAATAGTCCAAAAAGATAGATAAAGTTGTTCCTATTTGAATTAAACTATTTGGGAGGGGGAAACTTTTGTACCGTTCCTAGCTAGTTGTTGTACACTAGGTTCCCAATACAATTTTTTAAGCGTAGTGTATTATGTTCCCAATTAAATTTAACCACATAGATACATCAACCAATGATGAACAAATAATGTTGTGTTTTTGAAGAACAATTAAATTAAATTTAAAATGTGGTTAAATTAAATTGGGATGTAATACACTGCGCTTAAAAAATTGTATCTAAGTTTTATCTTATTTGGAATTAGAAGAAATAACAATGATTTTTCGCGCTAGCCTTTAGCTCATTTGTTAGGATTGCACTTTCTAGAAAGCGAATCATTTTCCAACAAATGGAGCATAGAGACGAAAAAAAAAAAAAAAATCATAGTCATGAAATAATAAATAATGGCTAAAATATATTTAGCAGAAGAAAATAATGGTAAAAATATAATTTTTTTTCCTTCCAACTTTAGTAGTGCTGTCATATTATTCCTTTAAATTTCAATTGCAATTAACTCCCTAAATTTTCTAAGTTTCAAACAGATGGCTGACTGTAAAAAATTTCCGGAACTCTACTACTTAATTACTGGAGATTTTTTTTTTTTTTTTTTTTTTTTTTGTCTTGTCTTTGTTGAGTGCATGCTGGATAAAAAATAAAAAAATAAAAAAAATTATTACTTTTAAAACTTTTTAAAGGACCAGGTTATTTGTTTTGGGTAAAATATCTTGATTAGGCTTATTTTTTTTAGCTTTACTGTTGATAATTTTTGTTGTTGGGCTAATTTTTTTGGGTTTGTATATTTTATTTTAGATTTAATTTATTAATTTTTATGGCCTTTAAAATGTGGAAAATGATAAAGCTACAAAATCTTTACAAAAATTGCTAATACGGTGATTGGTTATTGGTAAGTAAAAAATGATATAAGTGTATGAACCAATAAGAATTTATTACCTCAATAATTTGTAAAAATGTTCGTGGCTATAACATTACTTTTAAAAAAAAAAAATCAATGATATAGTTAAGGGGTCAAAATGAAATTTTATTGAACAAAATTGCTAAAATTAGTACCTATTAATATACTAATACTTTTTATTAAAAAAAAATAGGGGGGCAGTGGTCCCCAATTCCATATCTAGCTCCGTCCCTAGTTGTGTCAAAACATGTGTTTATTAGAGACGTAATCATTGCAAAAATAAATAGGAAAAGTATAGATACAATCTACTATAGAAGATCACGAGTTAAAGAAGACTCTCACTCGAGCGAAAAATCCAAGTTAGGCATATATTTCACTAACCAAGATTGCAAAAACTAGTAGCCAAATTTTTTGGGTTGCTTCGAATTGATAGATAGACTACTTCAAGAGAGCCCAAATCTCCACATTAGGCTAGCTAACAATTTAAAGCATTTGCATCAATTCATCCAAAAAATCAAGCCAAAGTTCCCAAATAGCACAATTTTAGCAAAATTTTAGGAAAAAAGCACACCGACGAAGTTATTTAATTATATAGCACATTTTTGGAACTCGAGTTTGACAAACTTGAGTTCCAAGCAATATATGGGCTCAACTACTTGTGAACTACTTGGAGAAATTTGAGTTCCAAAAATGTGCTATATAACTAAATAATTTGTCTTGATATATTTTTGCCAAAATTGTGCTATTTGGAAAATTTGGCAAAAAATCATATCTATTTTAGCATAATAATCTACGTTATCTATTTTACATATTCATTTTTTAAAGTATCTCATATCAAATTATTTATTTTACACTACATTTAATTAAAATATCAAAAAAAAATTAATTGCTTCTCTTTCTTTGCACACAATAACCACCATCCACTCTCTTTTTCATCCTCAGGATATAAAAAAACTAAATACAGAATGAACAGTGTCAATGCAAATTTACACGATTTTTATAACAATCATATATTTTTGAACAACTTTGCAAAGGCCTAATGTGGGTGAATTTTTGGGCTTGGTTGGCCAAATGTGGTCCTTTTTCTATTACACACGTCTAATTACTTAAAATTTTATTTCTAAGTTATATTGATTCATTGTCAATACTTAAATTTATACAAGAAAAAATTAGAAATAGATTAACATAAATATTAATCTCATCTATCAATGAAACTAATCATTACTTATCATAGTCAAAACTAATTTATTTGAATAAATAAAACATTTCCAAAATTATTTATCTAATACTAATTTTTTATCTAATACTGATTAAAATAAATTTGATACATAGCGTAAATTCAACTAAATTAGATTCGTTTAGCATGATTTTCTTTGGGCGACCTATTGGACTAAGCTTATTGATAAACAATTGCTTCCTTGAGTCTAAACTGTTAGTAGACCACCCCATGAGAGTTTCTAAACATTCTTCTCTATGAGCTTTTGCCATGACATTTTCCTAGAGTGTTGCTCACCCAAACTAAAAAAAAAAAATCATAAACCTCTTTTAGTGAGTTCATTGGTAGTAATTTTAGTGTACGATTGTGATGGGTAATCACACCATAACATGGTGAGTCCTCACAAGTGCAGTGACCCAACTTGATGGATGGTGTTGCTTGGTATTGATGTATTTTTAATATTAGTCGCTAATCCGTACAATGCAAGGGTTAGATTAATAAAAATTAAATATTTATTTTGCATGAAGGGACATCAACTGGAAAATGAACCCAAAAAAAAAGTTCAAAATTACGAACTTCATCACACAATGCCATTTAAAAAAAAAATACACTTTAATCATATATAATTGTGTAAGAAATACAATTAGAGAAAGATTATTAATCAATCTCGTGCAATTCATCTAAAAGTAATGAAGCTAAAATAAATTATCTGTACTCTTTGAAAGGCATTGGAAGAACATAATATTCACTTCAGTGACACATTCACCTTTTCGAATGGATGTAAAATTCTCAAAACATTAAATTTGCTCAATAGAGACTCACCAAAGTAAGAAGTGACACACACAATTCTTGAGTCTAAGTCATACAAAATGTGCAACATATGCACACAACAATAACTACAAAGGAAATTGATCATGCAAAAATACATATTTTACACCAAGATTAAACTCAATTTCAGATTAAAAATTGGAACTTACCACAAATCCTAGTATTAAGATTTTTGGAATCTCATAAAGTAACGCTAAACCAATTGACTAAACAAATGGATTGTAGAGAACAAAATTTAAGGTGCATAAGCTATCTTGCCCCTATGTTATATGACTATTTAATAATCCTATCAGATCTTAATGATGCTCATAATCCTCTGTTTTATTAAATATAGGTAAAACATATAGGTTTAATAAAACTAACTTTTGGGTCATATGTTTGCATTAGCTTCAATTCATTCTCCAATCTATATTAGTTCACTTGTAGAAAGTTCTCTAAACAAACTTTATAAACAAAAGTGATATATATATAATGACAAAATAAATTCCAACTAACACCTTAATCAGAAACAGCACCATATATATATATATGTGTGTGTGTGTGTGTGTGTGTATAAAATAGCAGCTAAACCAAACATAAATAACAACACCACATCAAGGCAAAAATTAGTTTAAGTGATAAATACACTGTGATCCAATACTGAACTCAATTTTTGGCATGTAATCTTGTTTTTCCTAAAAAAAGCAAACATAACTACAATAAATTCACCACTGGTGCAAAAGGTAATTTTCTTTTTTTTATTTAAAGTGACTTTTTATTTAAAATAAGTGATCTAGAGAAGTTTAGAATACAACTATCAATGTTTTTTATTTGAAGGAAAAACCAATAGCAGCGGTTTTCAAGCCACCACAATAGTCCAATAAGGTCTATTTTGTCACTAGACAAACAGCACTGGCCTATAACCACTGCTGTGAAATCGCTGACATAACCCCTATCAAACCTATAGCAGCGATTTATAAATGGCTGAAATAGATTAGGTTTTTCTTTTTTTGTAGTGTATAACTGTAAATTAGTTATTAGTTCTTAATGTTTAAAATGATCAATTTTAGTCTTTAAAATTTCAAAAAAAGAGCTATTTTAGTCTTTCTTATATGTTCTGTTAATTTTCTTCTAGACCTGACTAACATATGAGGTGGTCTGATTTTTTTACTAATGTCCACACACACACACACACACACACACACACACAAATACCTAGGCGATGGACATTTTAATTTTAAAATATATAAATAAATTGAGACAATATTAATAATTAGTAAATTTTTTATCTAAAAAAATTAATTTTACAATTTGTAATATATATATATATATGTGTGTGTAATTAAAATGATTAAAATAAATATTACTTTTTTAATATAACTTAAAACGTTTTGTGGGGCCAGAAAATCGGGTAGCCTTGGCCCACTCCAAGCCAAGCCCAAATGGCCCACGCCGAGGATGCATGATGGGTCCGAGGATGACCCTGTCTTCGGGCGTTCGAGACCTCGGAGAAACACGAGGACCACCCTACCAAAGGACTCCTAGAATATTCGAGGAGGAGAGGGCCCAGTGCCACGCGTTGGCAACAGAAGTACGGAGAAGGGGCAAGCCCTGGGCGAACTATCACCTCGGCATTGAATATGCTCACCTAACCCTTCTGGCCGCATTAATGGGGATGTAACCCCTTGACAAGGCAACATCGATTAGGGTGAGCCACCTGAGCACGGATATGGCCTTTGATGGGACAGACGGTTAGAAGGGAGGCTAATAGATGATCAACATAAGGAGGAAGAGAGAGATATATAAGAGAGGAGAGCAAAGTGTTAAAAAGGAGAAAAGGAGTTTGGAGGGAGGAGTTTGGGGAGAAAAACCTCCTCCGCCATGGTCCGAGGAGCATCCCCCAGTTGTAAATTGTTTTTAGTATCTTTCAATAAAAGAAAAGTAGTTTATGCCTCATGCACGCCGGTGAGCGCCTAAACCTTCAATCCACTCTCTACAAATTTATTGTTCTGGGTTCGTTGGGCATGGAGGAACCCATATCTTTTGGGCTACAACAAAAACCGACCCTACACGTTTCATAAAAATAATTTTAGTAAAATAAAATTTTAAATTTCTTAAAATTTAAATAATCAAGTTTTATATAGAGTAGACTATTACTACTATTTTTGGAAGTAGAATTTTGTTGAGTACAATTTTATTTATTTATTTGAGAAAAAAAGTACAATTTTAAATCAAATGAAACTTTTTTTTTTTTGAGAAACAAACACACACACAAGGGAGAGGGAAAGGGGTTCTAACACAAAGGCACACCACAACTCTACTCAAAAGCCATGGTAACTTTTAAAGAAACGTAAGACAAATTATACTACACACAATACACTCTCTTAAACAAAATTAAATGAAAACTTAGAAAAGTTTGTAGACAAACTTGTCTGAGAATAATATTATGCCAGCTATTTTCAATCCTCGGCCATACGGACACAGGTCTCCAAGTAAGAGGCCCATGAAACTTTTCCAACTGTTAAGAGACACATTTGGGCCAGGTCCTGGAAGGCCTTTTAATGATTGTTAAGCTGGTACCTTTACGTTTGTTCAAAAGAAACTGTGAATTTCAACATTTTGTGGCCTAGGGCCAGAGATGACTGTCACTGAACTAGAGCTCCATGATCATTGGAATGCAAACTCATTCACTACAGAGTTTTGAAGATGATCTATATTAATGCCAATACCGCGATACTAAACTAATGTAACAAACAAATTGGTCCTACAAAATCCTTCCCATCTTACTATGGGCTTGTTCTATGTTTCCTTTTGTAATAGAGCAATTTGAACAGAATTATTTAGACCAGCAGTTTTTGCTTGTTAGCCTTACGTGACGGTTCCACCAAATTCTATTCAGTGTAACACGATTAGTTTCTGCTCTTTTTTCTTAAAAAGCTATAGCTTTTGGTTATGGTCTGTTGTAGCTTTTTTCATTATACGGCATGTCTTTAGTAACTAATAAAACAAGGATAGCGTTTTCTTCTAAACTAATTTAACAAAATGTTTTTACCAACTATTATGTGTTGACTCAAATAAATATTCACATGTATTTTTAGTAACATAACCTAATTAAAAGTCACATAATTTGCATAAATAACTCGTTAAATCATTTTTTTTTTTTTTGAAAAGCAAAAATTGGAGTCTTTATCGTCATTCGCTCTAGAACTCTCTCACTCCCTCTCTCTTGCAGAGATCCACATAGCCCAAAATCACCAACAATCAACCACCATCAATGGAGCAACACAACCCACCCTTAACCCACCCAGCCACCATTAACGGATAAAACCCACGAATGGATCAGCCACCATTAACGGATAAAACCCACGAATGGATCAGCCACCATCATCAACTCACCATCAACGAACTATCAGTCCACCCAAGCTACCATCAATGACTCAACCCACACCCATCATCAACCTACCATCACCCCACCCATCATCAACCCACCCTTCATTAAGCAACCAAACTCCATCAACCCATCCTTGATTGACTAAGTGACCATTTCTTTGGGTTTTTTAGCTGTTAGGCGGTAAAAATAGTTTTGGTAGGTAGTGGGTTTGTGGTTGGTTTAGGGTGGTGGTTTGGGTATGAAGGAGAAGAAGAAGAAGAAACAAGGAAGGGAAAACAAAGATTGAGGAAAAAAAAAATCAAAGGAGAATAGGAATCTTATGTGAAGAGAGAAAAAAAAAATTCAAGAAACCAAGGAAGAGATGGTACCTGGTATGTAGAGAGAGTGAGGAAGAAAGAGAGCAAAAGATAGGACTATGGCAAGAAGAGAGAGAAAAGAGAGGAAGAAAAGGAAATTAATAAAACTATTTATGCAAAGCTACAGTGTAGCTCCTTTGTATATTTGCACAATTATAGATAAGCTGATGTGGGAGGTTCATGTTATATTGTGTAAATTTTATCACTTTTGTATTTTAGAAGCACTAATGCAATTGCTCTAACAAAGCTATAATTGCATGTTTTTCGTTTTCATACGCTGGATTGATTGCACACTTTGAAAGTTTGACGTAATTATGATAGCATCATCAATGATGACTAAGGAATTTCAATTTTGGTAGAAATTAAAGTTGCATATATGCCAGCTGTCGGTTGAAACTGAAAGTTAGAAAAGAAAACTTTCAATCTCAACCATTAAATAAAAAATATTAAAAAAAAGTAAAAAGTTAAAATTGTAAAAAAACTTGTGAAGGAAAAATGGAGAATTGCATGGTGCAACTGATCTCAATCCAATATATTTTTTGAAATTAGTTATATTATTACCAACTTGTGGGGATTGTCATAAATAGGTTGGTTTAATTAACTTTGTCATAATTAACCTGTTATTATTATTATTATTAGGATTTTACTAATGTATACTCTAAGGGCACATTAGTAAACTACTTAAGAATTTTTTTATAGAAAAATGAAAAAGTAATTAAATATTTCGACAGCTTTTTCAATTCTCCATAAAAAATTTCCTAAAATAGATGATAAATATATGTCCTAAAGACATACATTGATCAGACCCTTATTATATTATTTTTATACAATATATAAATTTTATTTTAGTCAATTTAAATTTGTAGACTCGCACTCAACTCAACCCATTATAAAGAAAAAAAAATGTGGCAATCCAACCCACCAACCCCTTAAAAACCCACCCAACCCAATGAGTTGGGTTAGATTTAGTTAGTTTGGTGGATTGGTGGTTTGGCTTGATAGCCCTAGTCCAAACCATAACTTACACCCATAGCAACAGAAACATCAAATCCAAAAAAGTCAAATCCAAGGAAATCTCAAACAAAATTCACCATCTTCGAAACCCCATTCAAATTTCCCTTGCGATTCATAGAACCTTTATGCATTTGAAATCAAAATCCAAGTTGAGCACATGCAAGCAACATCAAATCTTAACAACCAAGCCAAATCTAAATCCTCAAAACCGAAGATCAAACAAAGAAAAATAGAAGAAGAAATAAACTATTGTCATAAACCACTGCTATCACTAGTGGAAGTGGTTGTGGTTGCTTGAGTTCAGCTGTGGCTAAGCTTAGTGCAAAGAGAATGAAGAGAGCGAGATTGAATGAAAGTGAGGGTGGGATCAAAGAGTGAGAGAGAGGTTCAATGTGAGAGAGAGAGAGAGAGAGAGAGAGAGAGATTAAAATACAAAGCAAGAGTGCTAGTAATTATGAATGCTCTTATCTTTTCGAACCTCGGCCATACGGACACAGGTCTCCAAGTAAGAGGCCCATGAAATTTTCCAACTGTTAGAGACACATTTGGGCCAGGCTGGAAGGCCTTTTAATGATGTTAAGCTGGTACCTTTACGTTTTTCAAAAGAAACTGTGAATTTCAACATTTTGTGGCCTAGGGCCAGAGATGACTGTCACTGAACAGAGCTCCATGATCATTGGAATGCAAACCATTCACTACAGAATTTTGAAGATGATCTTTATAATGCAATACCCGATACCAAACTAATGTACAAAACAAATGGTACTAAAATCCTTCCCTCTTACTATGGGCTGTTCTATGTTTTCTTTTAATAGAGCAATTTGAACAGAATTTAGACCAACAGTTTTTGCTTGTTAGCCTTAGTGACGTCCACCAAATTCTATCAGTGTAACACGATTTGTTTCTTCTCTTTTTTATTTTTGTTTTTTGTTTTCTTTTTTTTATTTTTGTTTTTTTTTATTTTTTGGTTTNAAGCAAAAATTGGAGTCTTTATCGTCATATTACACCCCCAAGTAGAGAGCCAGTGGCCTCGGTCAGGGAGTCCGTAGTCGGTCCCCATTCTGTACCCTCTGTGTGGGAGTCACCTCACATTTTGTGAGTACGCCTCACCACTAAGTATACCCACCAATGAAAGCCTGTGGGCAGCGGGACTTGAACATAGGTGTGTCGCACGAAACGTCTGAACCTTACCCACTCAGCTAAACCCTCGTTGGCACTCATTAAATCATTTAAATGAAATAAGGTTGAGGGATATTTGAAATGTCAAATAATAAAATTAAGACAAAAATACCGTTTTAATCCCTATATTTGGGGGTCATATTCAATTTAGTCCTTATATTTTTATAGCAATTAATTTGATCATTATTATTTTCAACTTTCAGTTAATCTAGTCCTTACAATTAACTACTAATGAAATATACTTATGTGGCAAACGGTGTGCATTGTTGGCACCCATGTGACAACAAAAATGATAATAGTAAATGATACGTCAGCATATGAATAAAAAAAGTCAATTTGCCAATTTTTTTTTATAAAAAAATTCAAATGCTCTTAAAACTTGAACATGAACAAGAAAAATCAAAACCAAATCAACTTCACAAATCTCAGTTCTTCAATTCATTTTTCTTTACACGTCCCAAGCATTCGAACAAAAGTCATAAAACACAACTCCATAACTCAAAGTGGACTCAACTGAGAAAGAAAAAGAGAAGCCAAATCCAAAGGGAGAAAAAAATCCATGGAGGCCATGTGCTTGACGAATTGACGAACAAATCTAAGGGAGAAAAAAGTTTCAAATTTTGAGATTGAAAGAAATGGCAGGAGGAAAGCACAATTGAAACCCAAATCCAAATCAAAGTGCCTAAAATCGGCGGTGGTGATTCTAAGAACGTATATCGAGTTCACTAGACAGTACACCACGTGGTACCAACTTTCTACGCCGACGAAGAGCTAGCCGCTCGTGAGAGGATCTTCATTCCGGGATGCGAGGGAAACACTCGCGAGTTTGAAGGAGGATATTGGATTCGTTTGTGGGTTGGAGGGAAAGGGTAAGCAGGACATGGTTGGCTGATTTAGATGTGATCTTATAGGTTTTGGATCTGGTGAAGTTTAGAGGAGTTGGGTGGGAATTTAAAATTTTTTGAAGGAAATGAAATTGAGATTATTTTATTTTTGTCTTTCATTCTATGGCTGATTCTCCTAATTCTATTTGTTGTGGAGATACGGTATCATTTCAATTTTTCAGTTGGGAAAGAGAGGAGAAAGATGGTCGGTAACATGAATTGTAGAACTAAGATTTGTAGCGATTCTTTCTCAAAAAAAAAAAAAAGATTTCTAGCGGTTAATTTGAGTTTACTTTTTCGGGTTCGTGTTGAAAATTTGAAATTCAATATCAGATCATCTAATTTTTTTTTTTTTTTATAATTTCTTTAAAATTGGTAAGTTGTTTTTTTTTTTCAAATGTTGACATGACATTTGTTATTATTATTTTTAGTTGCCACCTAAGCTTTAATGTGTTAATAATGCACATCGTTTGTTACATAAGCATATTCCGTTAGTAGTTAATAGTAGAGACCAAATTGACTGCAAGTTAAAAATAACAAGGACCAAATTACTGCTACAAAAATATAGGGACCAAATTGATTATGACCCCAAAATATAGGGGTCAAAATGGTGTTTTCGCCTAAAATTAAAGATATTATTTCAACTTGATGAGGAAAACTTCATTCATAATTAAAACAATTAGTTTTGGTAATAAAAATAAAAAATAAAGAACAATTATTCATTCAACATGTATATTGAGAATATCATCTCAATGTTTGTTTTGTAACTTGTAACTTGTAAGAGTATCCACATTGGTGTTGTTATTTCAGTTAGATCAATTGGTAAAGTCTCCAAAGGTTGAATAAGAAATTCGGGTTCAATCCTTGTTTAGACCAAAAATTAATTAGTGTATTTGATCTGATGATAAAATAATTATCATCAGAAGTAAACGCTATAGATTGAAACTCTCTCAAAAAAAAAAAAAATAGTGAAGTTATATTTTTTAGCTTTTAGCAACTCAAAAAGCTTGGAAAGATAAGAAAGTGTGTGAAATGGGTGTGAGACAAGTTGCTCATCTTGAATTTTCAGAAGAATCAGTACACTTTTGTAAGGATTCCAAAGGTCTCATCTCCCTCTGTCCTAATTTTAAGAAAGATACTCATAATTGCATGTTTTTCGTCAACATTTTATGAATAATCAATCAAATAGTCAATAGTGGAAGTGTTCGATTCATTAAAAAATTAATGAAAGTGGTAAGTGTTTAAACCTAAGAGCAATTACATCAGGCTTTTTTTTTGTTTTTTGTTTTTGTTTTTTGTTTTTTTTTTCTTTTTTCCTTATAGCTTTTGGTTATGGTTTGTTGAAGCTTTTTTTCATTGAGGGTGATTTGGAGATAGTCATCAAAAGTAAATTTTCAATCTAAAAAAGTTAATTTTACAATTTGTAATATATATATATACACACACACATATACATATATAATAAAAATTATTAAAACAAATATTAATTTTTTAAATATAATTTGAAACATTTCATAAAAAGAATTTTAGTAAAATAAAATTTTAAATTTCTTAAAATTTAAGAAATCAAGCTTTATATAGAGTAAACTATTACTACTAGATTTGGTAGTAGAATTTTGTTGAGTGCAATTTAATTTATTTATTTGAGAAAAAAGTACAATTTTAAATTAAATGAAACTTAGAAAAGTTTGTTGATAAACTTGTCTTAGAATAATATTATGCCAAATGACCCTTGGAAGCTGATTCCTTTCAAACCTACTTACATTTTCTAGCCTCAGCAATACCGAGACAGGTCTCTAAGAAGCCCATGAAAGTTTTCTAATGGTTTGCTGTAGACACACATTTGGGCCAGGTCCGGGAAGGCCTTTTAATGATTGTTAAGCTGGTACTCGTAAGTTTTTTCAAAAGAAATTGACTCTGAATTTCACACATTTTGTAGCCTAGGGGCCATAGATGACTGAACTAGAGTTCCATGATCATTGGAATGCAAACTCATCCACTACAGAATTTTGAAGATGATTTTTACTAATGCCAATATCACAAATCCACAATATACCAAACTAATGTGACAAAATAAATGGGTACATAAAATCATTCCCGTCTTACTATGTGCTTGTTATGTTCTCTTTTGTCCTTAAGCAATTTGATAAGAATTGTCCAGACCAGCACTTTTTGCTTGTTAGCCTTAGATAGCAGCGCCACCAAATCCTACTCAGTGTAACACAATATGTTTTTGCTCTGTTTTTTTTAATCATAAAATGCTATTGCTTTTGGTTATGGTTTGTTGTAGCTTTTTTTCATTGACGGTGATTCGGAGATAGTCATCAACTCCTTACAAGATGAAGCTAATTCTATGTCCTCTTTTGGTCACCTACTTCAAGATGCTTAAGTGTCATATAGAGAGTCTTTTGGCAATTTTTTTTCCCCTCATGTTAGGCGTGAAGGTAATTCTGTAAGTCATAATTTTACTAGATATGCTTTACATGTCACAGGTTTTTTGGATTGGGTAGAAGAGGTTCCGCCACTCCTCTATGTTGTAATTCAAACCAACTTAGTTTTGGTACCTTAAAAAAAATCCTCAGCTTTCTTCTAATATATATATATATATATAAGTCACATAATTTTCATAAATAACTCATTAAATCATTTAAATAAAATAAGGTGAATGGTAATTTGAAATGTTAGATAATAAAATTAAATCTCTTATTTCAACGATTTGGTGGAAAACTTTATTCATAAAACAATTAGTCATTTAACATGTAAAGTTGAGATTATCAACTGCATGTTTGTAAGTTGTAACCAACCTAACGTTGTTCCATTTAGGCGTTGGTTTGATATCTGAAAATTACCGATTTTGTTGAATATCTATCTAGTAACTATACTAGATAGCAAGTGCTCGTGAAGTTGTGACAATCGTGAGTTCATAACGCTGACTTGCTAAAATTTCTATAAAAGTTCTTTCACTAAATTAAGTGATGATTTGAGTTACGTTGAGCACTCACAGCAGTTTAGCTATAATGCTATATTGCTAAAATTTAGCTCTACAAACACAAAAAACGTGCTGCAGCAGTGGAGGCATAACTTAAAATTTTAGATGATTTGCTACAGTGCACATCTATCTTTAGATGTGCACTGTAGCTCCAAAGCTAAAAAAAAAGCCATGGGATTAAAAAAAAAAAAAGGGAGTGTGACATATCTAGTATAAGTTAGACATCCACAGCAGTGGAGCAATAATTATAGCTATTTAGCACTACAAAAACCACTTTATCTATTTTACCTACACTAATACTACAGCAGTGGAGCTATTTTATCTTCCAACACAATAAAATAATATAACAACCACGATAAAATAATATATATCCACAGTCAGCTATTTTTTTTCTCACTATTCATCTTCTCTCTGTTTTCTCCCTCTCTTCCCTCTCTTCAACCCATAGCCCCTCACGGCACCAACACCATCACAACCACCACCAGCCCATAGCAGAAGAAAAAAAAAACCACAGAAAAACTCATTAAAATAATAAAAAAACATCCACAAAAAAAAAAAAAAAAAAAAAAAAAAAAAAAAAACCAACACAGCAGAACAGATCGGCGATGGAGCTAGCACCCCAGACCACCAACAAACCCACCATCTGAGCTTGATCGATAGAGAGAAGAAACAAGACCAAGAGGCACAACATCCATCTACCCATGCCATCGCCGATCGCCGATCAGCCATCACCGAACCAGATTCGCTGAATCAAAGCCAAACCACCGTCGAACCGGACCATCCATCGTCGATCACGCCATCGCCGACCACTGACCCACGCCATCGCCGATCACGCCATGAGACTGAGTCTGATGAAAAGAAAGAGAGAAAAGATAGAGAAGGAAGAGAGAGCTGAGACTGAGAGTCTGACGAAAAGAAAGAGAGAAAAGATAGAGAAGGAAGAGAGAGAGAGAGAATATTTTAATAAAAAGGAGAGAGAATAGTCAAATAAAATATATTTTTTTTTTTTAGCTTTGGAGCTACAGTGCACATCTAAAGATAGATGTGCACTGTAGCAAATCATCTAAAATTTTAAGTTATGCCTCCACTGCTGCAGCACGTTTTTTGTGTTTGTAGAGCTAAATTTTAGCAATATAGCATTATAGCTACACTGCTGTGAGTGCTCAACGTAACTCAAATCATCACTTAATTTAGTGAAAGAACTTTTATAGAAATTTTAGCAAGTCAGCGTTATGAACTCACGATTGTCACAACTTCACGAGCACTTGCTATCTAGTATAGTTACTAGATAGATATTCAACAAAATCGGTAATTTTCAGATATCAAACCAACGCCTAAATGGAACAACGTTAGGTTGGTTACAACTTACAAACATGCAGTTGATAATCTCAACTTTACATGTTAAATGACTAATTGTTTTATGAATAAAGTTTTCCACCAAATCGTTGAAATAAGAGATTTAATTTTATTATCTAACATTTCAAATTACCATTCACCTTATTTTATTTAAATGATTTAATGAGTTATTTATGAAAATTATGTGACTTATATATATATATATATATTAGAAGAAAGCTGAGGATTTTTTTTAAGGTACCAAAACTAAGTTGGTTTGAATTACAACATAGAGGAGTGGCGGAACCTCTTCTACCCAATCCAAAAAACCTGTGACATGTAAAGCATATCTAGTAAAATTATGACTTACAGAATTACCTTCACGCCTAACATGAGGGGAAAAAAAATTGCCAAAAGACTCTCTATATGACACTTAAGCATCTTGAAGTAGGTGACCAAAAGAGGACATAGAATTAGCTTCATCTTGTAAGGAGTTGATGACTATCTCCGAATCACCGTCAATGAAAAAAAGCTACAACAAACCATAACCAAAAGCAATAGCATTTTATGATTAAAAAAAACAGAGCAAAAACATATTGTGTTACACTGAGTAGGATTTGGTGGCGCTGCTATCTAAGGCTAACAAGCAAAAAGTGCTGGTCTGGACAATTCTTATCAAATTGCTTAAGGACAAAAGAGAACATAACAAGCACATAGTAAGACGGGAATGATTTTATGTACCCATTTATTTTGTCACATTAGTTTGGTATATTGTGGATTTGTGATATTGGCATTAGTAAAAATCATCTTCAAAATTCTGTAGTGGATGAGTTTGCATTCCAATGATCATGGAACTCTAGTTCAGTCATCTATGGCCCCTAGGCTACAAAATGTGTGAAATTCAGAGTCAATTTCTTTTGAAAAAACTTACGAGTACCAGCTTAACAATCATTAAAAGGCCTTCCCGGACCTGGCCCAAATGTGTGTCTACAGCAAACCATTAGAAAACTTTCATGGGCTTCTTAGAGACCTGTCTCGGTATTGCTGAGGCTAGAAAATGTAAGTAGGTTTGAAAGGAATCAGCTTCCAAGGGTCATTTGGCATAATATTATTCTAAGACAAGTTTATCAACAAACTTTTCTAAGTTTCATTTAATTTAAAATTGTACTTTTTTCTCAAATAAATAAATTAAATTGCACTCAACAAAATTCTACTACCAAATCTAGTAGTAATAGTTTACTCTATATAAAGCTTGATTTCTTAAATTTTAAGAAATTTAAAATTTTATTTTACTAAAATTCTTTTTATGAAATGTTTCAAATTATATTTAAAAAATTAATATTTGTTTTAATAATTTTTATTATATATGTATATGTGTGTGTGTATATATATATATTACAAATTGTAAAATTAACTTTTTTAGATTGAAAATTTACTTTTGATGACTATCTCCAAATCACCCTCAATGAAAAAAAGCTTCAACAAACCATAACCAAAAGCTATAAGGAAAAAAGAAAAAAAAAACAAAAAACAAAAACAAAAAACAAAAAAAAAAA
>NW_027069847.1:408375-487241 GCF_002906115.3 Quercus suber
GGCATGCCCCAACCGTTGATGCAAAATCAACTTGATCAATCTTTGCACTAAAGCATTGTTGTTTACACTTGGTGTTATGCCATAACAGTTGTCAGCTGTCCTTACACCAACACACATACAGTCACCTCCTCCATCAAGTATCTCACATTCATACTTGGTGAAAAGAACATTAGTCCATTTCGCAAATCTGACTTATGCTGAGTAAATTGGCCTTAATCCATCAACATACCAAACATCAGTCATAAGCAGTTAGAGAAGATTTCCAAGTGTGAGGCAGTTATCGGTTTACCTAAATTTGAGAAGATTGATAAGTGCATTTGTGGACCATGTCAGATAGGTAAACAAGTAAAATCCAAGCATCTCTCTGTGACTAGTGTTCAAACTTCAAGACCTTTAGAGTTATTACACATTGATCTCATGGGTCCTGCTAGAGTTCAAAGTTTGGGTGGAAAGAAGTATATTCTAGTTGTTGTGGATGACTTTACTAGATATACTTGGGTTGTGCTTTTGAAGGATAAAGCTGAGGCTCCTGAGAAGATGATACATCTATGCAAGAAATTGCAAGTTGAGAAAGATACTGTGATAGCCAAAATCATAAGTGATCATGGAAGAGAATTTGAGAATACCAAGCTGGCTACTTTCTGCAATGATCAAGGCACTCACCAAGAGTTCTCATCACCCAAGACACCTCAACAGAATGGGATTATGGAAAGGAAAAACCGGGTTGTACAGGAGATGGCTCGAGTCATGCTACACAACAAAAATTTGCCAAAATCCTTCTGGGGAGAAGCAGTTAACACTGCTTGCCATACACTCAACCGGGTGTATTTTAGACCTGACTCCAAGAAAACTCCCTATGAACTCTGGAGAGGGAAGAAACTTGTTGTCAAATATTTCAGGATATTTGGCAATGACTGTTACATTCTGCGTGATAGAGAGAACCTAAAAAAATTTGATGCAAAAAGTGACAAAGGATACTTTCTAGGACACTCTTCCACCAGTAGAGCTTATAGAGTGTTCAATCTGAGAACCAAAACAGTCATGGAATCTTCAAATGTTGTGATAAATGATGAAGTATGTTCAGAAGCAGCTTCAGAAAGCACTGTTCTTGCTCAAGATAAGTCCCTAGAAGTTAATGATTCTTTTCCTACTGAGTATGTTGGGAAACATAGTGAGGAAGAGCTGTTGGTGTTGAATGATACAATCTCAGTACCATCAAGTTCAGAACCATCCACTCCGGTTCGTGACACTCGACAGATACAAAGTGAGCTCAGTCCTCCATCTGAACAAAAAGGGATCACAACATCTCTTGTCAAACGTCCATCCTTTAGAGTGAGATTGAATCATCCTTCCACAAATATATTGGGTAGTCTGAATGATAACATGAGGTTGAGATCAAAAGCCTTGAATGTGATCACTCACTCATGTTATCTGTCCCAATTTGAACCGAAGAAGGTAGATGAAGCACTTCAAGATGCTGATTGGGTAAATTCCATGCATGAAGAACTTCATCAATTCGTTCGGAATGATGTGTGGGAACTAGTTCCTAGACCAAAAAATGTAAATGTGATTGGAACTAAATGGATCTTTAAGAACAAGTCAGATGAACATGGCACTGTGATAAGAAATAAATCAAGACTTGTTGCACAAGGGTACACACAAGTGGAGGGAATTGATTTTGATGAGACCTTTGCACCAGTGGCTAGGTTAGAGTCCATCCGGATATTGTTAGCCATAGCAAGTCATTTAAACTTCAAGCTATATCAGATGGATGTCAAGAGTGCTTTCTTGAATGGAATGCTACAAGAAGAAGTTTATGTTGAGCAACCTAAAGGCTTTGTTGATCCTCACAGACCTGATGATGTCTACAAATTGAAGAGAGCTCTCTATGGTTTGAAGCAAGCTCCTAGGGCTTGGTATGACAGATTGACTGCATATCTCACTGAGCATGGATTCAAAAGGGGATCTGCAGATACAACTCTCTTCATAAGAAAGGATAAGACTGGTTTTGTTATAGCTCAAATTTATGTTGATGACATTGTTTTTGGTGCTACTTGCTCATTCTTTTGCAGATGAAATGAAGACAATGTTTGAAATGAGCATGGTTGGTGAATTAACTTATTTTTTGGGATTGCAGGTGAAGCAAACAGAGTCAGGAATCTACATCAATCAAGTTAAATATGCAAGAAATTTAGTCAAGAGATTTGGCTTGGACAAGGCTGCTTATGCTAGAACACCGATGGCTGCTAATGCAAAATTAACAATTGATCCATCAGGTGAGTCTGTTGATATTACTTTGTATAGAAGCATGATTGGATGTCTGTTATATTTGACTGCTAGTAGGCCTGATATATCTTTTAGTATTGGTGTTTGCTCTAGATTTCAGTCCAACCCTAAGGTTTCTCATTTAAATGCTATTAAGAGAATTATAAAATATGTGAGTGGAACTTGTGATTATGGACTTTTTTATAGTAAGGAGTCTAATTTGTCTCTTGCTGGGTTTTCTAATTTTGATTGGGCTGGGAATGCTGATGACAGAAAAAGCACCACTGGGGGGTGTTTTTATGTTGGGGCCAATCTTGTGGCCTGGATGAGTAAGAAGCAAAATTCTGTCTCTTTATCCACTGTTGAGGCAGAATATATTGCTGCTGGGAGTTGTTGTTCTCAGCTCCTTTGGATGAAAAAGTTGTTGAGTGATTACGGGATTCCTCAAGATACCATGGTTGTCTATTGTGATAATTCCAGTGCTATAGATATATCTAAGAATCCTATTCAGCATTCTAAGACCAAACACATTGAACTTAGATATCACTTCATTAGGGATCTGGTTGAAAAGAAAATTGTTATTCTTGAGTATATCCCTACTGATCATCAAAATGCTGACATCTTTACCAAACCGCTTGATGGAAGTAAGTTTGAAACACTTCGTTAAGTGATTGGTGTTCTTCGATGTCCTTAGTCTCTTTTGGCTTTTTGGTCCTTGTGCTTCATTGCTCATTCCTTTGTGACCATTGTTCTTTGGTTTTTGTGTCTCCTTTGTTTTGTTTCTAGGATTTGCATTGCATTACATTCATGCATTTCATTCTAGGTTTTATTTGTTTTCTCTTAAAAAAAAAAAAAAAGGAAAAGGAAAAGGAGAAAGCAAAAATTATGTTTGACACTATTTTTCTTGATTTTTGAAAAACAAGGTTAGTCTATCTTTTTACACATGTCATGTCCTATGTACCTTGTTTAACTTTGATAAACTTATTCATTGCACTTGACTAGTTGAAACTTTGAAGTGCATGTTGTGTGGGAAAGATGTGTGTGGTTTTTAATCACTTTGTCTTAATCATGAAGTCATATGTTATTTGACTGTCGGACTTGATTCTTTTGAGAAAGGCATAAATAACCATCTCACCACTGTTCACTAGCCAATCATGAACACCTTAATGCATATCATAAGAATTTGTGCTCGAGAAAGTGTAGCACATGCACAAAAAGAACATAAGGTGTAGCCTCAATTAAATTAAAACTGGTGTGTACTATTATACTTGATGCCAATTCACTTAATTCAAACCGGTGTGTACTATTAGGCTGAATGCCATTTCATACAAATAAGAGGCAAAAATGCAAGAAACTTACATGATTGCAAGCTTTTGTTCTAGGAGATGTGGGAGTTATAGGATGTAACTCTTTAGGTGATAGTTTCTTTTAAATTCTATGTGATGAATTGTGTAGACTTTGTGTTTGATTGCTATCCACATATCTCCTCACATGTATCTCAAGTTTTTGCTAGTATCACACATTACACAAGTTACTCTTTGTTAAACACTGTACATGCTAGTGTGTGTGTTTTTAGTCTGACCAACCAAGTTTGAAAATATCTTGAGATTTGTTCATAACATATTTGTTGCTTGAGAAATTCAATGGGAGAATGATTGAAACTTGTTTCTGACAAAATTGGGTTTAAAAAGTTGGGTTTTTGAAAAAAGCATTCCATCACATACTCATGCATTTTGCTTTCATTGTTTAATGCTTTGAGGAGTTTTTTTTTCAAAATTAGGTTTGTGTTTTTCAAAACTGGTTTTTTTTTTCTCAAAATTTAGTGAGCCTCTGCCCATCTCGATTGATCCAGTCTGTTTTTCGATCGATCGAAAAAGTGCTCTAGTTTGTTTCAAAATGACTGTTTCATTCGATTGATCGAATGTATTTTTCGATCGATTGAAAATCGTGGAGAAGCTTTTTTAAAAGATCAGATCTGACTTTTTCAAACACTTTTCAAAACCTTTTCAAACTTTTCTTTTCTCTCTCCGATGAGGCAAGCTAAATAGTTCAGTTTTTTGTCATTTTCCTCCGAAGTTTTTGCAAAGTTTCTCTTTCCTCAAGCCGGTGAGACTCTTTTGCCCTTCCTTTTGATTTTATTTTCATGTTTTCATGCATAAATCCATGCATTTAAGGGAGATTTTCGGACTTTGCATATTGGGATTTTCTAATTGATTCAAGCTCTATTTTGTGCAATTGATCATTGGGTTTTTGTGGGGACACATCATAAACATGATTCTTACCAGTTAATTTGATCAATTTTGAGTTTGTTGAAAATTTGAAAATTCTAGGGTTTGTTCTTGATCCGATTTGGGGCTTTTGTTAAATTGGGTAGAATTTGATGAAATTGGCTTGTTGTATTGATGAAATTAAGCATTATAACCTATATGCTGTGTTTTGTAATGCTCAATTCATCAATTTGTTTCAAAAATTTTCAAGTGGTTTTCAATTTTTGGGGTTTTTGATTAGAAATTCCCTACTCAAAGCCAATTTTGTCAATTTAATCTCAATTGAACTTAATTGCTTACTGCATTAGTACATGCATCATGACATTGCATCTGTTCATGCATTATATAGATTTTCATTCTATTGTTTTTTTTTTTTGTGCTAACTTGCAGTCTGTCTTTGGTTTTGTTTTCTTGTGTTCTTTTGGTTTTCTCTTTGTGTCTCTGTCCTTTCCTTAGCATCATGCCTAGGAAGACTAGAGCCCGTAGGACTATTCCCTCTTCCTCTCCATCCTCTCATTCCTTTGACCGTGAGAGGTTTCCGAGTGAGAAAAACCAAGACCTTTTTGAGAAACTTAACCTTAAGAGAAAGATTTGGGCTGAGCGTTCTGTTCTGTTAGATGAACTTAATCCTGCCATTAGGGCTAACTTTGAGCGTCGGGGCTGGTTACCCTTGTTGGATGTTTCTGATCCTCCTCCACCTTCTGCCTTGATTAGAAAGGTCTTTTCGAACATCTCTATCTGTATCTATGATTCCAACACTTTAGTAAAGAGTTGGATACGAGGCGTAGAGTACACCATTACTCCTCAAGTAGTGGCTGATGCTCTAGGGGTACCGTTAGTTAGGAATCCTATCTATCCATATGACGAGTCTCCCGAGTTGAGCGACGTTTTGTCTTACATCACTGGGACTTCTATCCAGTGGGGTTCTGATCCTAGGATCACTTTTGCTGAGCTCTCCGGGTTGCACTATCTGTTCTTTAGGATAGCATGTCATTCCATCTGGCCCATTTCTCATGTTCACACCATTCCTCTTGAGAGGTGTGTATTTTTGTACGCTCTAGTTACTGATGCTCCTATTAGCTTTCCCCATCTCTTTCTTCGTTCTTTGAACGATGTTTATAGGAGTTCATTTACTTCACATGCTCTGGTTCATCCTATTTTCATTCATAGGATTTTGCTCTATCTTGATCTTAGTGACTTCCATTCCTCTGAGCCCATTCATGTGATAGCTCCCATATGTGCGTCTTTTCTTAGACAGAGGGCCACTCATCTTCGAGCTGGTTCTAAACACCCTAGGTCTGAGCCGTCTAGTAGCGCCCCTCCTCCTTCTTCTTCTACAGGTCTTGCTGGTGAGGATGTTCCTGATCCAGTTGGTGATGATGCTGCTGCTGCTGATGTTCCTCCACCTCCTTCGACCGACTTTGATGTTCGTCGTACTCTGGAGACTGTCGTGACCGTTTAGGCGGCTCATGGTTAGATTTTGGTGGACTTACTAGATGAGATTCGTGCTCTCCGAGCCGACTTAGCGTGACTTCATTCACCCTCACCACCTCCTTTTGATGACGACCTTTGATTGCCCTTTGGCATTCCGTCACAAAAAGGGGGAGTGGAGTTTTGACTTGTAGAGAGTTTTTGTAGTTATGGGGAGAGATTTCTTTTGTTACTTTTTGAGAGGAGCTTGTGGAGTTTTTAGATTGTATCTAGGTGCTTCACTTTGTATATCATTTTTGGGGATATTCATATTAGGGGGAGTAACATTGTTTGATATACATGTTGTTTTTTATTGATTCTTGTTGATTTGTGATTCACTGCTTATTGATTTATATTTATGAGTTGTTCATTCATATATGTCTTTATTTTGTGTTATGTGAATCTTACAAGAATGTTATACCTGTTGTTTTACTATTTTCTGTCACACATGCGTTTATGCGTTTGTTGAGTATTTCAGGAATATACAGGTTGATTCAACTAAGCTGCTGTCTACACTTGCAACCGATGGATAGTAGTTAGGGTTGAATTTGAAGTTTATGAGCATTATCTTTGTAAAGAGCTTTTTACTTGTAAAACTTTGAGCTTTTAATTAGGGTTTTGTCACGGATTGCCAAAGGGGGAGTTTGTTAGGTTCTAAAGGTTTAGGAATTTATGTATTTAAAACTCTAATTTGTAATGTTGGCAAACCATGATCAAAACAATATGTTTAGTCTTGTTATAGTGTGCTCAAAGTTGTTCAATTATTGTAAAGTTGGAATCGAGAGACTGCAGATGCATTGGGGCATTTCAGTCTGGCTTGATCGATCGAAGAATAGATTCGATCGATCGAAAATCGACCTGAATGCGTTTTCTGCAGAATTTCCAACTCAGCCCTAACTCATTAAACGTTTAGGGTTTTATGTTTTTGCCCTAGGTATATAAGGTAAAACCCTAGCCACGTTTTGGGTGTTGCTCCAAGTTGTATTGTTGTTCATACATTGCTGTTTTGTGTAAATCTCTTGTGAGATCTAGAAGAGCTTTCCTTTACACAAAGTTTAGGGTTTTCAAGTTAGAGATGGTATCAATAGCTTGATGATCAACTTGGTTGCTACCATTGAAGCTTAAAGAATATCAAGCGTGGGTGCTTGTAGCTGATTGAAGAATCCAAGAAAGAAGGAGTCCGTGGATTCAGAGCTTGCACGTGGTCGTGTCAGTAAGTTCTACTGGTGGGTAGCATTAGGAAGTCAAGCGAGGAGCTTGTAGTCCTTTTGTATGAACTTCGATTCTTTCGCATAGTGGATTCAGGTTTACCTTGAGGATAGTTAGGTCAAATCCTCCCCAGGTTTTTACCGTGTGGTTTCCTGGGTGATCATATCATTGTGTCTTTTATTATTCCGCTGCTTTATTATTTTGATATGATTATTTGATTGCTTTAACCTAGAATTGCATAATTTGACTAAGTAACAACTTGGCTAATTAATCTAGGCTAACCAATCTGGTTGTTCTAAGGGGTCTAAAACCGTTCATAAATAACTTCATTGATAAAAACTAACATTTATTGCTTGAATCTAAGGAAAAAATATATAGAAAAAACATATTCTCTCCATCTTCTTGGGCCCTATTTGGTATACTATCTAAACAACATATTTTTTGTTTTTAAACAACATTACACACATTTCCACACACTTTTTCACCCACACGTATTTCAAAAAATTACAAACAATATTACTCAAATTCCTCTGCCAAATGGGCCCAAATCTCAAGAAATCAAATATAGTATCGATTAGTATTTTTTTTTCCCTACTCACCTTGCTTCTCTCTAGTCTCCATCTTGATTCTATTTTTATAGCATTCTTCGTTGTTTGCTAGCTACTCTTCTCTGATCTTCATTCAGGTTTGCTTCTATTTGCTCTTCCTTTCTTTTTATTCTTGTTGCTATTGAGTTTTGTCTTTTTTTACTTGTTGCTAAGTTTCACTGATTTGGGTTTCTCTCTCTTCTTCTTCTTCTTTTTCTTCTTCTTCTTCTTTTGTGTGTGTGTGTGTGTGTGTTGTTGTTGTTGTTAAGGAATTGGAACTAAACACTCTTTAGTCGTAGCCACCACCACAGGTCTTTTTATTAGACTTTTAAAAATTTTAATATTTTTCTCCAAAGTCCAAAGTATACACGTTTATGGCTGGGAAGTATTCCACTTTTTTCTATGCTATTAGTTATCATGTCAATCTGCAGGAGTTATCAGAACTCATGTGAATTGCAAACTATAGTTACACGTTTCTTAAAATTAATTAATTTTTGAAAATTAATTTTTATATATTTTTTGTTTTAATTTGAGCTTTAATAATGAGTTGGCCGGTCACTTGTTTTTATTTTAGTGCTTCTATTTATCCAACCTAAATCTAGACTATGAATATCTAGTAATTTTTTTTTTTCTTTTTTCCCATTCATTTAGAAAGTCATTAATTTGTTATATGTACAAGTGTTATCTTAATTTAATAAAATTATAAGTTTAGGATAATATATTTTATATTAAAATTAATATGTTAAGATATGTGATAAATAATTTTTTATTTGTACAAGTTTAAAGTGCAAAGTGATCATATTATTTTCTAAGGTTGCAATTGTGTTTTGATAAACCAGGTTATATTGTTCAATACTTTAATTTTTTTATTCCTGATAATTTATAATTTTTCTATCGTAGATCGTGTTTTATTTTAATTATAAATGTTTACTAAAAGATTAAGTGATAGTAAAAGGAAATTGTGGGGTCTAAGAATCTGGCAACCCCAGCCCACTTTGCATCAAGCCTAAGGCCCATGCCGAGGATGGAGAAACGTCCGAGAATGATAGAAGAAAGCCTAAGTTGCCCAGAAATATTACCGAGGACAATCTTGTCTTCGGCTTGCCGAGATCATAAAAGGGTAGAGTGGCACGCCATCAAAGGTAGCCTTCCATAGCATCTCAAGAGAAAGGACAAGTACAATGTGTCAGCCATGGAAGCATGGCGGAGGAACGATTCCACGATAAACTGTCACCTACACATTAAATGCCCACAACTAATGTTCTGGCCGCATTAATGAGGAAGTGACTCCTGAACAGAGTTGTCTAGGATACCGCAACTCACAGGAGGTTTGATAAGGTGGCTGATGGAACAGGCAGTCAGGCACAGTCTTAGATGATCAACAAGTGGAATGCAAGGATCGTCTAGGGAGGACTATATAAGAGGAAAAACTAACCATGAAAAGGGGGCTTTCTCGGAGGGGGGGGGGGGAATGGAGATTCCTTAATTATATGAGGAAGCTCCTCGGATAATGCCGAGGACAAACTCTCTTGGACAATCTCAAGTTCATCTCGGTTTGATGGTTACGAACACCATATTGATCGTTGTCCACGCATTAAAGTCTAGTTCTTTGGCCCATTGTCTACAAATTCATTGTATTAGGCTAGTTGGGTTTGAGTCCACTCGTCAATTAGCGCCGTCTGTGGGGAGAACTCGTGCATTAGTGAGTGCAATGGTCAATTGTTCCTATGTTACTAGCTTACGTAAAGTTAGGCAATTTTTCGTTGCTGCCAACGACACCAATTTCGAGTGCCGTTAAAAAAAGAAAAAGCACCGGCTCAAGAAACAGTTGTTGCAGATAAATGAAAGATTCAGAGAATGAAGCAAGTAAACAGTGCAGCCTTTTTATTAAACGAAGGAAAAGTACATCATACAACTAAAGGCTTAGACAAGCTTGATCTAAAGCTAAATATATAAACAATGGCTTAGACAGGCTTGTTCTAAAGCTAAATATACAAAAGGAGGCTTAGACAGGCTTGTTCTAAAGCTAACCATAGAAAAGGGAGGCTGAGGCAGGCTTATTTTAAGGCTACCAACAACGACCGAGTCCGTATGGATGGTACTGGCGACAGGAAAGGAGAAGAAACGGAAGCGCTTGTTGGCCCCATCCCAGGGTGTTCCCTTGACGCTCTCCCAGCTTCATGATAATTAAGCATTGAAGGCGGCAACACCCGGGTACCGATCGTAACGTAATCTTGCAAGACTCCATCGGCGGGTAAGCTAGGCACAAATCACTGCCAGCTTGAAGGGCAGGCATGGACACATATTGGAGAAAAATATTATGTTCCTCACGGACCTCCCTCCTAACTGCCAGGCGTGCTACCATCAGGATGACACCCAAACTTTGCCGCACCGAAAATCTAACAAGATCTACGCCCGCTTCAGCTCTCGATTGAAGAGGAAGGACCTTCCTTCTTGCTCGGTTGAAAGGTAGGAACATCTTTGGCCTCCGCCCCCTTTGCCTCAACTGCATTGTCCAAGGTCTAAGCGGTGTCCTTGGTTCTTGAAAGGGCTTGGCTTCTTTGGCCTTGCCCTCATCCAAGGCCATCCCATTCCCCTAAGCCTTGAACACGATCCTGGCAAAATTCTTGGAAATGCCTAGAGGGTTAGGAGCCTAGAGTTCCTGTTGAACTCAAAGATTCGTGAAACGTGGAAGGACGATTCCCTTAAAGAGCCTTATATAGAAGGTGGGGGTTAGTGGGAATTAATCTGCATGGAATTCGAAGGAAGAATTACTAGCAACATTAATCCTGACCAATTTCTAAAGAGGCCACCAACCGCAGGATCTACGTTAATTCATAAAGATATTAATGAGAGCGCGCCTCGCATACCGAAATGCTAGGCATATAACTCGAACAGCCAAAAGACACCTCGTAATTAGAAGTGGCGAAAGATTGGCGCAATAGGGCTACTATCACATGTAAAGGCGGAGGAACCTCTCCTCGGCAAGGCAAGGCCAAGGCCGTTATCGCTCTAGAAGCAAACATTCCAATGTTGAGAACAAGTTCCTTTACTCCAAAAAATTACAATGAAGTACTAGACAAAACCAAGGTCTTACATGGTCCTCGGACTAAAACCTATGGGGAAACTAGTTACTTCAAAAGACTAAGTACTAAACAGAACCAAGGTCTTGCATAGTCCTCGGACTCAAACCGATGGGGAAACTAGTTACTTCAAAAGACCAAGTACTAAATAGAACCAAGGTCTTGCATGGTCCTCGGACTCAAACCTATGGGGAAACTAGTTACTTCAAAAGACCAAGTACTAGACAAAACCAAGGTCTTGCATGGTCCTCGGACTCAAACCTATGGGGAAACTAGTTACTTCAAAAGACCAGGTACTAGACAGAATCAAGGTTTTGCCTGGTCCTCGGACTCAAACCTTTGGGGAAACTAGTTACTTCAAAAGACAAAACTAAGGTCTTGCATGATTCTTGGACCCAAACCTTTGGGGAAACTAACTACTTTCAACAAAATGGAGCGAGAGTATCCACCTAAGTTACAAGTGCAGCCAAAGGGGGGTCTGGCGCCTTGGACCATTTGCCCCAACCTGCTTCAATAAAAAAGTAAAGCGAAAGCAAGCCCGTGAGCATCACTTAAAGCATTTCATGTGTTGCAATGCTCTCTTAGGCTCAGTAAGTTCATGAAAGGCGTATGTTTGTATAAATTGTACGTTGTAAACCCGAATCCTTTGTGATTCATCTAAAGGGGAAACGAGTTGCATTGCTGAGACCGTTCTGTTTTTGATTAAAACCTGAAGCAAGATTTACATTATGGGTCCATCATTTTCAATTATCCAAGTACTATTGGCACACCGCTAGTATTAACTGAGTATTGAGCAAAGCATTAAAGTAAGGTAAATAAAGGGAAACGTCATTCAAAGAAACAAACGCAAACAATTGGATATATCACACAAAAAATAGTTTCATTACAATATCACCAAGGAAAAAAATAAAATAAAATGAAAAGAAAAGAAAGCTAAAATGGCCCAAGTCGACAAAATAAGATAGCCCGTTAAGATGGCCTACTTCTTCAACTTGATAAACAGCTTGTCCTTGGGGGCTTGTCGAGAGGTTGCGTCTGACGCCTTGGGATCCTGGCTCGGAGGGGCAACTTCGAAGAGCCCTTTCTCGGTAGGAGGAGCCAAGTCAGCAGGTGTGGCTTGGGAGTTAGCAGGAGACTTCACCACATCCTAGGGCGCTTCTTTGTTACTGGTTTCCTCTTTCTCCATCGCCCTTTGGTGCTTAGTCTCCTCCACAGGCTTATCAGTTGAAATTGAATCCTGGGTAGCACTGGCCTGGCCTTCGTTTGTCACCTTAGAGGTGGAGTCAGCCTCGAAACTAGGAGGTGTAGCCTTACGGATGGCAGAAGGGTAGTATACGCGCTTCGCCTTCCACATGTCAGATGAAGTCTCAACTCTTGCTTGCTTAAGGGCTTCATTCCAAGTCTGAGAGCAGTAACATCTGCACACCTTAGGTACCTGAGCCTTGAGATTGACCTCGGTATCAGCCACTCTTGAAGCAAAAGCTTCCTCCTCAGCTTGCTTTTTAGAGCTTTCGGCCTCCGTCCTTATGAACTCAGCCTCTACTTTAGCCTTCAGGGCCTCGTCCCTAGCCCACTTAGTGAAATTTTTGGCTCCTTTTGCCTCAACCAGTTTCTTCTTCAAATTAGCAATCTCCTCATTGGCAATCTACAGCTAATCCTTAGCCTCCCGCAGGCACCCTGTTTGGTCCTTGGCCTGTTTTTGAGCGCTAGCTAGGCCGGATACCGTGCTATCTCTAGCCCTCGTCATCTCCTTCAATTTCTCCCTTGCCTTTTTGAGGTTAGTCTCGGAATTCTTAAGGGTTTGTGCAGCATCCAAGCACTTGTTGCGCTCCTAATCCAAGACCCGGCTCTGATTGTTGGCCTTCTCCTCTAATCTAAAGGTGGCTTGGACAGCCAACCAATCGAAACAAGTACACGATAAGCTAGAGACCAAGGAACAAAAGTCAGCAAAATCATAAGGATTGGATGTCTTACCATGCCCAAATACCTTTTGAGGCTAAGGAAGACCTCATGCCCCCTCAAGTTCCCCAGCTCGGCCATGTCCCTAGGAAGCAACAAGGCCCTCTCCAGCGCGTCGGCCACATAGGTGCCTTCTCCCCCTCGGAAGTCTCTGAGGGAGGCGCCGTCCATTAAAGGGGGAGGAAGCCTGGATTGTTGCTTCCCTAGCACGTCCTTCCCTGGCTGGCTTTCAATCAGATCGAGCAGGCTGTTCTGAGGCTTCCTCTTGAAATCCATTTTGGCCTGAGGAGAAACCCCTTCTGACAAGATATCTGCTTTGGTCGAGTTGGGGTCACCTGGGTCACCAGAGGGGTCCTCGAATAGATTCACTCGTTCGAAAGAGCCAAATTCGTCCTCGGACGGACCCAAATCAGTGACTTCTTCTTCCCTCACTGCTCTTTCTCCCTTGGCCTCTGCGGCTTGATGTGATGAAGAAGTGCCTGACAATAGGACACCCTTTGGGATAGGAGACCCTTCAGGGAGTAAAAACCCATGCTCCGCTACGGTGATTTTGTGAAGTTGAGAATCTTTGGCTCTGATCACGTACTTCGGAGCTAAGAACGACTTTTGGATTGGATCATACCCAAGGATCTTATGAGTAGCCCTAATTTGATTGTCAGCTTCGTTCACAAAGATCTCCGCCCTTAGTACGGTTTCCAAGTCTTCCTTATTGACCAAATGGAAGTGTCGTTCAAAGGCGTGTGGATTTGTAAAAAGGAAGCATATTCTTATTAGCAACTAAACGATGCAAACCGCGATGACACAAAGGACCAAATCCTCTCCTACTTTAAATACCCCACTTGGTGTCCCCTCTTCTGTGGGACAGTGAAGGCTGTCGTGCCACTCCTCGGACACAATGAGAAAGTCCTTATTTAGCCCCTTACTAGACTCGGGAAGGCACTAAATAAGCCGAACTTTATCTTCCTTCGTCTTTATGT
Organism: Quercus suber; assembly: GCF_002906115.3. Lineage (NCBI taxonomy): Eukaryota > Viridiplantae > Streptophyta > Magnoliopsida > Fagales > Fagaceae > Quercus > Quercus suber. Next base: position 422,193 of record NW_027069847.1, read on the forward strand.
AATAGGACTTACCCTTCAGGTGTTGGAGGTCATAGCACCAATTTACGTCATGATGGGTTAACCTCAATCCCATCTTCTCGTTTAAGGCATCCACGCAACCCAGGATTCTAAACACGTTAGTGGTGCACTGGGTAGGGGCTAATCGGAAGTGCCTAAGGTAGTCCCTCATAACTGGCCCCATAGGGATTCTCATACCGCCTTCAAGAAAGGCGATTATGGAAATCACTACTTCACCCACCTCCCTCCTGATGTACCAATCCCCTTCTTCACAGTACCTCAAACCCACATTACTCGGTATCCTATAATTGACGATAAATTTCTCCATCGTCTCTGCAGACTCAACCAACTTCTTAAACCTACCCATCCGAAAGAACGGCTAAAAGGCTCAGAGAAGAACGAAAGAAAGAAAGGAATAAGGGGAAGAGAAGGTTTGAAAGGAGAGAACGCGAGGAAGAAAACTTACAGAAATGAGGAAAAGCTCCCAAGACAGGCTTTGTATGCTGCAAAGAGATGCGAGTTGAGTTGGAGACTTGACTGGATTCAGGGTGCGTGCGCAAGAGCTCTTGAATGCAAAAGTAAAGAAGCAAATCTGTTCAAATGTGTATTTATACCTTCAATTTAGAACAACTGTATGGATTTTCCCGCCCGTAAAGCTAGAGGATCCCCACTGTTGGATCGTCATCACACCGTTAAACGTGGGGAGCACAGAGCCGCCAGAATTTAATGAGGGTGCGCACTGTATACCAAAGTGCTAGAAACATGCATTGGACAGGTGAAAAGGCTCTAGCGCTGACGTTGGACAAGACCAGACAAGCCATGACAAAGGCCCGAGGACATCAAAATCTTCCTCCCCGTCCGAGGAGCCGAATAGCAGGATTTTAAGGGGCTATTGTGGAGCCTAAGAATCTGGCAACCCTAGCCCAGTTTGCATCAAGCCCAAGGCCCATGTCAAGAATGGAGAAACATTCGAGGATGATAGAAGAAAGCCCAAGTTGCCTAGAAATATTACTGAGGACAATCTTATCCTCGGTTTGCTGAGATCATAGAAGGGTAGAGTGGCACGCCACCAAAGGTAGCCTACCATAGCATCTCAAGAGAAATGACAAGTACAATGTGTCAGCCATGGAAGCATGGTGGAGGAACGAGTCCAGGATAAACTGTCACCTCCATATTAAATGCCCATAACTAACGTTCTGGCCACATTAATGAGAAAATGACCCCTGAACAGAGTTGTCTAGGATACCGCAACTCACAAGAAGTTTGATAAGGTGGCTGATGGAACAGGCAGTCAGGCACAGTCTTGGATGATCAACAAGTGGAAGGCAAGGATCATCTAGGGAGGACTATATAAGAGGAAAAACTAACCATGAAAAAGGGGCTCTTTCGAAGGGGGGGAATGGAGATTCCCTAATTATTAGAGGAAGCTCCTCGGATAATGCCGAGGACAAACTCTCTTGGACAATCTCAAGTTCATCTCGGTTTGATGGTTACGAACGCCATATTGATCGTTGTCCACGCACTAAAGTCTAATTCTTTGGCCCACTCTCTACAAATTCATTGTATTGGGCTAGTTGGGTCTGAGTCCACTCGTCAATCAGAAGAAGTGCTCAAGCCCAGTCCCGACAGAAATGTTAATGAAACTTGAATGTAAAAATTTAATTAATAATTTTGCATCTTAAAGAGAATGATAAATAGATTCAAAATAATAAAAAAATCAAAAGTTAAATAAATATTATTTAATTAATATTTAAATAATTGAAAAAAGCCTCACCTAAACTTTCGCCTAAGGCCCCCAAATTTGTTGAGCCGACCCTACTGAGGAATTTTGGTTTTGCCAAAAATAAGAATTGCATGTGTGCCAATTATCAGTTTGGTATTGTAGCAATAAATGTCCTTATAATGCAAAGTGTCAAAAGTCTTGTAGTTCAATTGGCACATCCTTAAATACATCAACGCCACCAAAAAAAACCCCTAGCGAATACATGAAGTATTACAATATCATTCTACTAACAAAAAGAAAAAGAAAAAAATAGGATTGGTAAGAGATAAAGTGGGAATTGAAAATGCTGAGATAAGAGAAATAAAGTGAAAGAGAGCTTATAATGGTAATAGAGAAGAAAAAAAAAATTTGAAAGGGAGAGAGAGAGCAATAGATGATATTTGCTACAACTGTTAACCGAGTTGCTGAGGAGCGCGAAGTTGTTGTGATTGCAAAGTTGAAGAGAGCAAAGCAACCGACATCGCCAAGGAGAAATCATGATCATAATATTTCTCATTGTATTTTTTTTTTAAGAATAATGAAATTATGAATTATTTTTATGTAATACGTGGAACGAGTTATAGATTTTGAATGATTAGGGATTTTCATTTTTTATTTTTGAATAGGCTTTTTGTTGGATAATTTTTTCACTTGTTATTTGAGAGCCTTTTTTTTAAAGGGGTCAAGGATTATGTTTGGCAAGCCATAATTATATTTTGAAGTAATACTATGTCCATAACATTTTCATAATAAATCTTATATGACAAACTGTTATTGGTAGATAAAAAAAATATATATCAATATTGAATCCAAATTAAAATCAATAACAGCTTATCACTTAGAATTTATTATGAAATTACTGTAAAAATGTTGTAGATATAGCATTACTCTTATATTTGTTGAACCTAAATTCTTGTGATTATCAAGTTAGGATGTTCAATACTTTCTTTATGTTGGCCAAAATAAGTTAATTTAGTATATAAATTTATATTTTGCAAGTATTTATACATTTTTTTTTCAAGTGAGGGTAGTCATGTGAATACCCTAACTTGAATGTGGAGCTACCCCTATACATAAAGTACTTTGGGTTCAGGGGGAGAGGGGTCTAGCTGTGGGGTTAATGGGGAGAGGGGTTTAGTTGTGGGGTTAACCTCTTGCAAAAACATTTTAAGTGCAACTTCACTATTGTTTCTAATATGTTGCAAATAGCTTTTGTGAGAGCCGTTTTGCCCTCACAAACAATTTCAACAACATCATTATTGGTTGCTAAAAAATAATTTGTCAATTTGAAATTTACAAATAACAAATTGCAAGGCCATAAAGGCCCACACAAATAGTTGTTAAAGACGACTGCATCCCCTTGCCAAAAATAAGTTGTTGACTTTTCTCGTTGTTTAGTAATATATTTGTGAGGGTAGATTTGTTAAGTAACAACAATGAACTACCCTTGTAAATTAACTATTAGTAAAGGTTTTGCCGCAAAATTCCTTTTAGCAACAAGAGCAAATACAACAACTTTGTAGGGTCATATGCCATTGATAGTAACCTTTTGTGATGATATTTAATATTTTACTAGAAAGTTTTACCCTTGCAAATAGGCATTTTTCTTGTAGTTATTTACCTTTGTTCTGATTTTCTAAACAATAATTGTCCAAGCTTTTAATCTTCTCCATTTGAGAGGCATTTTAGTTTTTTAAAATTTCATTTTGTTTGGAAATTTAGACTCCAGTTAATAGAATTAACAAGTTTTAAACCTAAGTTGTTAATTAGATTTATTATGAATAAAACTTGTTAAAACAAATAAACATCAATATCATGTCAAAATCATACAGCGGAAAAAATAAATAAGACAAGATATGATGACTCAGGAAAACCAATGAAACCAACCAGTTTCACAGTAAAAAACCTGGGGGAAAATCTTCCCAAAAAGCAATCCACTATAGTAAAGAGAAGTTTCAAATCTAGTACAAAACCTTTATTCCTACACTCTACAATCCCCGTAGATGAACTCACAGCAGAAACCTTCTACTGCTTCAGAACCTCTGAACTCTTCAATATATGAACGCCACCCTTTTTATGTTGCACGGATCCTAGTACGTGACTAACTCCTTTACACAAATCCCAGTACGTGACTCACTTACCAACTTGAGGAAGAAGAATGTTGGCTACAAAGTTCTTCACTTCATCAACAATGAAGATCAAGAAACACTTGGTTACAAAACCCTAAGGCGCAAAGACGTAGTAGCTTCTTTTAGAGAGAATAAGGTATCAGTCACTTTTTGCATATGTTCTCCTTGTATTCTCTTTTGTAACGGCCTTTAAAATAAGCCTTATATAGGTCTAAGGTTGTGAGAAAAGAAACCCTACACAAATACAAAAACCTGGCCCAAAAATTAGATATGAAAATTCTAATTTCCATAACCTCGATAGATAGTAGGTGTCGAGGAGGTGTCGAGGTTTAATGAGGCTCGACAGATACAGCTATCGAAGAGGTGTCAAGGAGACAGAAACTTTCTCGATCGATCCACCAGGTGTCCAGGAGGTGTTGAGATTGCGATAAGAAAACACCTTAAGATCTCGATAGATAGCCAGCTGTCGAAAGGTGTCGAGCAGCTTCTGAGCTATCTGTCCAGAGGAGTCGAGCTATCTGTCCAACTTTATTGAATACATTTTCTTCACTTGTTTCTTGGTCCAATCTTTATGGCTTTAATACTAGACTTGAACAACATGTTTTTTCAAGTATTAAACACATCTTAGATCTACCCAATTACAAGTAAAGTGCGTTTTGTCAAAGGATTAGCCAACTACATAACATATGTCCTTAACACATTCGATGCATTGGTTATGTTCGAATTAGTTATTATTACTTACTCATGGGGTATTATCATAGTAGCTTGCTATTTATGATAGGGTTGTCATACCTAGCTAGATTAGATTTAGTTTTCTTTTTATGGCTACCATCGGTTGGGTTGGTTTTTAAAATTTTTAATATGATGAAATTGGGTTGGATTGAAAATACCTTAAATCAAATTCAATCTGACCCAATTTATGCACACCCTAAGTAAAAAGTTTCTCTATCTTCTATTATAAAAAAGTAGTGAAAAGATTAGTGTCTTATTTCCCTTTGTCCTAATTTTCTAAACAATACTTGTACAAGCTTTTAATCAAGTCCACTTGAGAGGCATATTAGGTTTTAAAATTTTTATTTTAATTTATTGGTTTTATTCAATTTAACAATTAATTCATCTTTTTCAAGCTTTGCCCTTTTAACTCTTATTGAGTTTTTTTAAAAATTTTCAAAAGTTAGGTAATTCCCTACAAAAGTTCCACATATACTTCTAAAAGCAACAACATCAATGTTTTATTTATTTAAAATTTTCATGGTTAGGAAATTAGTCATATATTTAGAATGTACATGAATCATTAAGCCATCTAATGAAATAAGGATAGTTCAGATTATTAGCGGTTTTAAGTTGTAAGCCAAACGCTGTTCATGTAAACTTTGGTTTAACAACTGAAAATTATTTTTTTCTTTTTTGGGAAAATTCGATATTAACAATAGAGAACGGGCGATTTGAACTCTAAATGTCTTGAAAATGTCATGAAGTATCAACTATATATTAGTATTAAGCTTGGTATCAACTATATATAATTAGATTTAAAATCTTGGTATTAAGCTTGTCGGTCAACTTTAGATGTCTTTGCAATGTTTATTTGCATGGATTACTATGTTTCTTGAATATTTTAAAAAATAACAAATTCTTGTGAAGTTGTTATACTAAATATATGACGCTTCCTCTCGTGGAGCTCTCTCTCTCGTTCTTGTGCAAGTACTCCCTGCCTTGGCTGTGTGCGAAGGGTAATTGTCCAGTGGTATTCTAGGCAAAATGGATGATGCTGTGTGTGATAAACTTGACAAGATGAAGTTAACTACTGAAGAGGAGGAAACTATAACCATATCGGATGAGGGCAAATTGGATGCTATTGAAAGTTATACTCTGAGTTTGATTGGAAAATTCCTAACATGTAAATCATTTAATAAGGTAGCAGCGAAGAATATGATTAGGCAAGCATGGGGATTGAATGAATCAATGCAGATTCTTGAAGTAGGGCCAAATCTCTTCCAATTCAAATTCCAATCAAAGTTTGACTTGGATAGGATCTTGAGAGGAGGCCCTTGGTCTTTTGATAATCAGCTACTATTACTTCAGCAGTGGAAGAAGGGTATGACCGTGGGAAACATTCGATTGGAATCGGCATCCCTTTGGGTTCAAATATGGGATGCACCATTCGATATGGTTTCCCCGCAAGTTGCAAAGGAAGTGGGAAGTCGCTTGGGTGAGGTTGAGGAGGTGGAATGGAAGAAGCGGAAAGATGATATAAGTATGTTCATGAGAGTCCGGGTAGCCTTACCAATTTCAAAACCTATTCGTCGAGGAAAGTTTATTGCTGGGTCGGATGGTGTTAAAACATGGGTGTCTTTTAAGTATGAGAGATTGCCCATCTTTTGTCACTACTGTGGAGTCTTAGGCCATGATTTGAGGCACAATGCAACACATTATTTAGTGGAGAAAAAGGGTGACTGAATTGAGTATCAGTATGGTGATTTCCTCAGGGTAGTGGGTGGTCGTCCAAGAGTTCCATTGCCTAAAGTCTCAGGTCAGATGGCAGGTTCAGAGGAGGAAGCGGGAAATGCAGTAGAGAAGAGATCGAGAAAAGGAGTGCTGGGTGATCCGATGAATGCAATGGCGACGGTGGCAAGCATGGGTGACGTTGGAAGCCCTAGAGATGTTGGAAACCCTAGCAGCATGATTAACTCTAAGGCTATGTTTCCTAGAACGGTTGCTAAAATCACGCTCAATAATAATGAGTGTATTTACTCCCATGCAAACGTGAAGGGAGCAAACTCAGTTAATGAAGGAACGAGTAAGGAAAATAAGGAGTATGGACAGCTCAGTAAGGAATTAATTGGAGAGGATGGGAATGTGGGGGCCAATTCTAAATCCACTGAGGATGATTTGGTGGATGTGATGATACAAACTCAAGGGCCAGGGCTGGATATGTCTACTTTAAGCCCGGATAAGAGTGGGCCTTACATTGTCAAGCCCAAAGGTTCTTGGACCCATATAAATAGAATGGACTTTGGCTTGGGAGGTTTTAGTAAGGCTATTATGCTACCTAGATTGGGAAAGAGAGAGTCACGTGAAGCATATGAAGGGCAGGTTGATGAGCAAACCTGTAAGAAAGGAAAATTGATCAATGATGAGGAAAGCAATGAACATGTACTGGCGGGGGTGGAGAACCACCCTTGCCAGGAGCAATGAGGCTATTAAGCTGGAACTGCCAAGGGCTTGGGAACCCTTGGACAGGTCGAAGCCTTCGCAAGATTGTGAGGGAGCAAGTTCCCACGGTATGTTTCTTGATGGAGACTAGACTTAACAAGGAAGGGTTTGAAAAGTCGTACGAAGATTTACCGTTTCAGAATAAGATTATTGTTAAACACCCAGATTCTGGGGGAGGTTTGGCATTTTTGTGGAAGAATGATGTGAGGTTGGAGGTTGTCAATTTCACTGCTAACCATGTATTAGCTAAAGTAATTGAAGAAGACGGATTTGTATGGTTCCTGACTGGGTTTTATGGGTGGCCGGATGCTCAGCAAAAGGAAAATTCATGGAGATTGTTAAAATATTTACAAACATTTGTTGTGGGTCCATGGATGGTGATTGGAGACTTTAATGCCTTTTTACATGCAGCTGAAAAGAAGAGTGCAAGGCAGCTGCAATTTTCACAGATTGAAGCTTTTAGGGTGGCTTTGAGCCATTGTCAATTGCATGACCTTGGATATAAGGGTTATCCCTACACTTGGAGTAATAAGAGGCCTGGTGAAGCTAATACTAAGATTCGGCTTGATAGGGGGGTAGCTAATAAAGAATGGATTGACAGATTTCAGTTGAGTAGAGTTGTGCATTTGTCATCTCATGCATCAGATCACCTTCCACTTTTATTGCATATCCAGTCCTTCTCACAACCAAGGCAGCACAGTGGGAGAAGTTTCAGGTTTGAGGAGTCATGGTTGCTTCGGGCTGAATGTGTAGATGTTATTCAGGAGGCATAGGGGAATGCAGGTGTGGGTAGAGTTGGTTTGGTTGCTGTACAAGAAAAAATAAAGGCTTGTGGGGCGGACCTTATGGCCTGGGGTTCATCAATAACTGACCCAGATACGGTGGCCATCAAGGAAACTCAGAAGCAGCTAGACAGGTTGAATGAGGCTGAACTTACTGAAGATTCCAAAGCTGAATTTTTGAGATTGAGCAAGAAAATGGATGAACTTCTACAAAAGTAAGAAATCTACTGGGCTCAATGGTCTAGAATAAATTGGTTGCAACATGGTGATAGGAATACTAAATTTTTCCATGCCAAAGCGTCACAAAGAAGAAGAAAAAATTATATAAGAGGCATCCAGAATTCACAGGGACAGTGAGTGGAGAATTTGGAGGAGTTGGGTTAGGTAGCCTCAGATTACTTTGATGACCTTTTTCAGGCAGGCGCGGGTGATCAGATGGATGAGTGTTTCAATGCAGTGGAGAGCAGGGTAACAGAGGACATGCAGGAATTTTTATCAACTCAATTTACTGCTGAAGAAGTGCAGGTGGCCCTCTTTCAAATGGGACCAACAAAAGCTCCAGGACCCGATGGTATGAATGCCCTTTTTTTATCAAAAATTCTGGCATATTGTGGGTGATTTTGTTGTTTTAGCTACTTTGGATTTTTTAAATAATGGTAACATGTTTCCAGATATTAATCATACAAATATTGTGCTTATTCCTAAAGTACAAAATCCAGAGAGAATGTCTAAGTTTAGGTCTTTGTACTGGGACGACTGATCACTGATAATGTATTGGTGGCCTATGAGACACTTCATACATTGCATGCCAAGAAAAAAGGGAAAAAGGTGAAAAGGGCTCTGTAGCATTGAAGCTTGATATCAGCAAGGCCTATGACCGGGTAGAGTGGCACTTCCTGCAAAGTATTATGGAGAAGATGGGGTTCCCAGCTGGTTGGATTGTGAGGGTGATGAACTGTGTTACAACACCATCCTTTTCTATACTGGTGAATGGGAAACCTTACGGTATGATTCAGCTATCTAGGGGTATCCGTCAAGGAGATCCAATCTCACCATACTTATTCCTATTGTGTGCTGAAGGCCTTACTGCTTTGTTGAAAAAAGTGGAATCAAAAGGGAGGATTAAGGGAGTTTCAATTTGTAGAGGAGTACCAAAGATTACTAATCTTATGTTTGCAGATGATTCATTACTATTTTGCCAGGCGATTTGGGCTGAAGGAGAAACCATAGCAGAAATCCTCCAAACTTATGCGAAAGCTTCTAGGCAAAGTATCAATTTGGAAAAGTCTTCAGCTTATTTCAGTAGTAATACTTCGGAAAGGCAGAAGGGCCAGATTTTGGAAATTCTGGGAGTATAGGAGGTGAATCGATTTGAAAAATATTTGGGTCTACCAACTTTGATTGGTCGGGCTAAGTATAACACCTTCTCTTATTTGAAGGACAGAGTTTGGAAGAAGCTCCAAGGATGGAAGGGCATGATGTTGTCTAGGGCTGGAAAGGAAATCCTTATTAAGGCTGTGGCTCAATCCATACCCACATACACTATGAGTGTATTCCAAATCCCTTTGAAATTGTGCTCTGAACTAGAAACGTTGTGTGCAAGATTTTGGTGGGGTGAAGTTGGCAATGAATGAAAAATTCATTGAAGGAGTTGGGATAAGCTAACGGTTTCAAAGAAAGAGGGTGGAATGGGATTTAGAGATTTGAAAGCCTTTAATTTGGCTATGTTAGCCAAGCAAGGGTGGAGGATGGTGAATGGAAACGATTCGCTGCTCTATCGATGCTTTAAGGCAAGGTACTTTCCAAGATCATCATTCCTAGAGGCTAAGGAATCTCCTAATTGCTCATATGTGTGGAGGAGCTTGATGGCAGCACAACCAATCATTCAAGCCGGTCACTGTTGGAGGGTTGGGAATGGACTTTCAATCAATGCTTTGAAAGATAGGTGGCTGCCTAATTTCCCAACAAACAAAGTCCTTAATTTGGTTCAGGGAAATTTGGGAGAGATGAAAGTGGCAGATTTAATTAATCCAGAGCTGAACTTATGGAAACATGAGGATATAAGGGCCATATTTCATGCGGATGAAGTTGAAGCCATTTGCCAAATTCCCTTGAGTCGAAGAAATGTACCTGACTCTGTTTTTTGGCTGCATAATTCAAGGGGGATGTTTAGTGTTAAGTCCGCATATCACGTGGTGAGGAGGCTTTTAATTGATGCTAACCGAGGTGGAACATCAATGGAGGGTGCTGTAAACAATACTTGGAAGGCAATTTGGAAGCTTCAACTTCCAAACAAAATACAAGTTTTTGCCTGGAGAGCATGCCATGAGATCCTTCCTACTTCGGCGAATTTGACCAGAAGAAAGGTGCTTTATGATGACAGATGTTCAGTGTGTACAAGGGAAACGGAGACTACTATTCATGCCTTTTGGGATTGTGCATCAGTCCAAGATATATGGGCTGGAAGTTCACGAAAGCTGCAGAAAGCTAAACACAGCCAGACTGATATGGTGCACCTAATGGAGGAGCTACTGGAACGACTTTCTCAAGATGAACTTGAATTATTTTAGACCCAAGCATGGATTGTTTGGAACCAACGTAACTACCTGCTGCATGGAGGACAACTGAAGGTGCCAAGTAGTTTGAATAAGCGGGTTGAGGAGTATATTTTAGAGTTCAGAGAAGTGCAATCTCGGCTTGGAGTACAACGAGCACAACAACCAACTGGAGATACATGGTAGCCACCGCCACCAAGAGAGTTCAAAATAAATTTTGATGCAGCCATGTTTTCGGAGTTAGGAAAAATAGGCTATGGTGCAATTATCCGAAATGAAAAAGGGGAGGTAATGGCCGTTATGAGTGCTAGTGGTCTGATGGTGCGCACAAGTGATGAAGCAGAATTTCTTGCATGCCGAAGAGCCATAGAATTTGCAGTAGATGCTGGATTTTCGAGGATGATTGTTGAAGGAGACAATATCAATGTTATTCAAGTTATTTCTTCTTCTGTGGAAAACATTTCTCATGTTGGCAATGTTGTGGATGACATTCGTCACTTGCTGCGGAGTTTGCAATGGGTTAGTGTCTGCTGTATTAGGAGGGGTGGGAATCATGTGGCACATGTATTGAACCAATATGCTAGAAATTGTTTAGATGAGGATGTTTACTGGATGGAGGACTCTCCCCCACCAGCAGTTGAAGCCTTGTACCGTGATTTTTCTCTACTTTAATTGAATGAGTATCCCCTTTCAAAAAAAAAAAAAAAGTGTGTATATATATTTATCTTTTTACTAAAAATATATGACGCTTCGGCACCTCTTTTTGCTTTTTTCTTTGCTAAACCAACCTCCATGTGTTTGAATGTTTGATGCACTACAAAATAATAAAATTGGGAGATATAAATCATATAATATATTGATAGACACTTGACTGACAAATGTAATAACAAGATTTTAAATCTAATTATATATTATACTAACTACTTAATTTTGCTGTGTATCTAAGAGTTTGGTCATTTTAGATATACACCACTGTAAGTTTCTTTTAAAAAATTATTCTCTCTCCCTGTATGTATGTGTTAAAAAATATTTAGTATTCTCAAAAAAAAAAAATGTAGAATTTTACTACATGACCAATCACACTATTTATACGTTAAATTGATCACACTCTTTACAATTTATCAAAATAAAATCCTAGTTTCATGTGGTATAATTTTGACAAGGAGCTCTCTTATCTATATATATATATATATATATAAAATAGGTGAAACAGAGAGAAAATTTAATTAGATTTTAATTGGATTCTTAATTTTGCGCCACTTGTCCTAACCAAAACTCAAAAAAAAAAAAAAAATTCTAATTAAATTATAAATTTGACTCCAATTTTGTGTCATGTATCTTATCTAAATTTTCTAATTTTTGTACCCAAATAAATGATGCATTAACATTTAACACAAAAGTCAAGAAAATTACAATGATAATGCTCATTAGCCTAAACAAAAACATCTTACCTGCACACTTTTATGGAGATTATAAATTAGACTCTAATTTTGTGTCATGTAGCTTATCTAAATTTTCTAATTTTTGTACCAAAATAAATGATGTATTAACATTTAACACGGAAGCCAAGAAAGCCACAATGATAATACTCATTAGCCTAAGCAAATACATCTTACCTGCACACTTTTATGGGTGATCTCAATAGATTCTGGAGCTCTTCTAATCCTACAACCAGAACCAAGGAGTCCAACGAGATAAACTATAAAAGTAAAACGTCATCTCCTCCTAATTTCATATCTTCATCCCATCTCTCCTCCTCTCTCAACCTCTACCAACTAGATCCACACACTACCCACTCCTCATCCTTACGGATTTCTCAGAGCAAGGCCGGGTTCAAACACAACGTTCAATCCCACTCTTCCTTACTTCACACTCTCATACATTAGCGCTTCATTGGCGCCTCCAAGAAGATTCCAAGCTCAATGATCAGTTTTTATTTTTTAATGTCCCTTTATATATTTTAAATAATAAAATGCAATATTCTCTTTTTTCTTCACTGTAGCATCACTTAAATAATAAAATGCAATATTCTCTTTTATTTATTTATTGTTTTATCTAATGCTATCCTATGTATGATAAAAAAAAAAAAAAAAAAAAAAAACCAATAAATCCTATGTATGATAAAAAAAAAAAAAAAAAAAAAAGACCAATAGCATTACTTAAATAATAAAATGCAATATATATTTTTCATTGTTTGATTTAACTCTATCATCCGTGTGATAAACCAAAAAAAAAAAAAAAAACAAAACAATTGGCCAATAGCATTATTACAATTAACCAATCCCGTGCGGTAGCACGAGGTTACATACTAGTTTAAAATAATTGGTAAGCGGTCCTATCATCATGGCTGGCCCGCTGCCTTTTTCCCAGCATATTTTATTGAAAAATGATATTTGAGACTCTTGAGACAAACTTGGAAAGATAAGAGAGGTGCGGATTTGGTGACACAAGCGGTCAATAAGCTAGTCTCAATCTTTTTTTTTTTTTTTCCCTTGAATCTTAAGAAGAATCTTTACACTTTTGCCAGGATTCCAAAAGTCTTATCTCCCTGATCCATAAAATCATAATTTATGTGTTATTTCAAAAAATTGGAAATTTGAATTTGAACAATTGATTGATGACATAGTTATTGGTCTTTGATTATCTTTAAATTTTATAAATAAGGAAAATATACGAAGATAATGTAATCCAATTATGAATTTATCAAAATTCACATTTAATTAAAAAATACTAAAAAATATTGAGTTATATAACATTTCTTGGTGTAGCTTGAACCCCATTATATATATATGCTAGCCTCTTAGCATGCACATTGCGTGTGCTTAACGAAAATAATGTAATCCAATTGTGAATTTATCAAAATTCATATTTAATTAAAAAATACTAAAAAATATTGAGTTGAATAATATTACTTGGTGTAGCTTGAACCTAATTATATATATACTAGCCTCTCAGCACACATGTTGCGTGTGCTTAAAGGTTCTTCCATTTTTTGGATAAAACTTAGTAATTTGCATTTATTATAATTTAGAAATATATATATATATATATATATTTTCAAACAAATAAAAAAAATAAAGTTTAACTGTAATTTCTCTTTCGAACATGAAGGAAAAAAAATCCTAAATTTTAAAATTTCTTTTTCTAAATTCAAAATGAAATTTGTTATTTAACATTTATTACTCTATTTCTAAATGAAGTTACTCTTCATTCATAAAGGCATTTTTGAACCACATAAAAGTACAATTGAAATAGGGAAATCCTCTTGTGCTCAGAGATTCTTTTATTTTTTTGTGGAAAATGTTAGTAATTTACATCTATTATAATTTAGAAATAAAAATGATAAGTTTTAGATATAAGCATAATTTATTTTTGAGTAATGCTAGTATCACCAAAATTGGCACAACTTTGTGCCACAACTCGCCATTATACATGGCGAGTTGTGATTGGTGAAGGTGTGTTAGAGGGCCATGTGGGGACACACCTTCATCAATCACAACTCGCCATGTGGTGAGTTGTGGCACAAAATTGTGCAAATTTCGTTGGTACTAGCATTATTCTTTTTTTTTTTTTTTTTAGGAAATTTAATGATTTTCAAGAATATATTTAATAATTAAATAAGAAAGTTAATAAAATAAAATAATAACCATGAAAACATTAAAATTTATGATTAATTTTTGAAGTAAAGTTGAATATCTTTGAAGGATTTTAATTATAATTTTTTTATATTCTTTGAAAGAGATGGATAATTTAATTAAGTAGAATAGAATTGTGTTAAGTTGTTTTTATAAAAAAAGAAAAAAAAATTGCATTAAGTTTACTTCAAGTATTTTTTTTTTTTTTGTTATTGTTGAGCACCAACTTGCAAGCTTGGCTAAGTGGTTAGGCTCCAGCTACATATCTGACCGTGCATGGGTTCTAATACTGGTAAGCGCATTTTCAAATTTTTTTCTTATTTAAGAGGCATGCTTGAACCAAGGTTGGACCACCTGGTTCTTGAAGCTTAAAAAACCAGATTTCTATCCGGTTCCTGCTTAACCCGGTCAGACCGTCGGTCCGGTCCGAGTTTGAAAACTATGGTGAAAGCTGAGCTTGAAAATCTAAAGAGCACAGTTTACACAATCAAAGATGTACTTCTTGATTAATAGGTAACCTCCTACACCAAGTTACTTTTTTCTCACATTTGACGGTTTCATCCTCACATTGTGCAGTTCCAACATCACATGTGATAGTTCTTTTCTCACATTTGGTGGTTTCCTTACTTTTTTCTCACATTTGGCGGTTCCATCCCTATATTGTGCAGTTCCAATATCACATATGACAATTTTTTTCTCACATTTGGTGGTTCTCTTACTTTTTTCTCATATTTGACGGTTTCATCCTAACATTATGTAGTTCCAATATCACATGTAACAGTTTTTTTCTCACATTTGTAGTTCCCTTACTTTTTTTTTCTAACATTTGACAATTCAATCCTCACATTGTGCGGTTTCAACATTAAATATTACAGTTCTTTTGTCACATTGGGTGGTTCCTTTACTTTTTCTCACATTTGACAATTCTATCCTCATATTGTACAGTTCCAACATCACATGTGATAGTTCTTTTCTCACATTTACTGGTTCCCTTACTTTTTTCTCATATTTGACGGTTTCATCCTCACATTATGCAATTCCAACATCACATGTGACATCTTTTTTTTCACATTTGGTGGTTCTTTTTTTTTTTTTTTTTCTCACATATGACGGTTTCATCCTCACATTATGCAGTTTCAACATCACATGTAACATTTTTTCTCATATTTGCTGGTTCTCTTGCTTTTTTTTTTTTTTTCCTAACATTTGATAGTTCCATCTTCACATTGTGTGATTCCAACATCACATATGACAGTTCTTTTGTCACATTTGGTGGTTCCTTTACTTTTTTCTTACACTTGACGATTTCATTCTCATATTATGCAGTTCCAACATCACATGTGACAGTTCTTTTCTCACATTTAGTGACTTCCTTACTTTTTTCTCACATTTGTCGGTTTCATCTTCACATTGTGCAGTTCTAATATCACATGTGTCAATTTTTTTTTCACATTTGGTGGTTCCCTTACTTTTTTTCTCACATTAGACGATTTCATTCTCACATTGTACAGCTCCAATATCACATATGATAGTTTTTTTTCATATTGGATGGCTCCCTTACTTTTTTTCTCACACTTGACGGTTCCATCCTCACATTATGTAGTTCCAACATCACATGTGACAGTTTTTTTTTTCACATTTGGTGGTTTTCTTACTTTTTTTTTCTCACATTTGACGGTTTCATCCTCACATTGTGCAGTTCCAACATCACATGGTTCCCTTACTTTTTTCTCATACTTGACGGTTCCATCCTCACATTATGTAGTTCCAACATCACATGTGACAGTTTTTTTTTCACATTTTATGGTTTTCTTACTTTCTTTTTTCTCACATTTGCCGATTTTATCCTCACATTGTGCAGTTCCAATATCACATGTGATAATTTTTTCTCACATTTGGTAGTTCCCTTACTCTCTTTTTTTAACATTTGACGATTTCATCCACACATTGTGTGATTCCAATATCATATGTAACAGTTCTTTTATCACATTGGGTGGTTCCCTTACTTTTTTCTCACACTTGATGGTTTCATTCTCACATTGTGCAGTTCCAACATCACATGTGACAATTCTTTTCTCACATTTGGTGGTTCCCTTACTTTTTTCTCACACTTGACGGTTCCATCCTCGCATTGTGCAATTCTAACATCACATATGACAGTTCTTTTCTCACATTTGGTGGTTCCCTTACTTTTTTTCTCACATTTGACGGTTCCATCCTCGCATTGTGCAATTCTAACATCACATATGACAGTTCTTTTTTCACATTTTGTGGTTCCCTTAATTTTTTTGTCTCACATTTGATGGTTCCATCCTCACATGGTGTGGTTCCAATATCACATATGACAGTTCTTTTGTCACATTGGGTGGTTCCCTTACTTTTTTCTCACACTTGACGGTTCCATCCTCACATTATGCAGTTCCAATATCACATATGACAGTTCTTTTGTCATATTGTGTGGTTTCCTTACTTTTTTTCACACTTGACGGTTCCATCCTCACATTGTGTAGTTCTAATATCGCATGTGACAGTTTTTTTTCTCACATCTGACGATTCCATCCTCACATTGTGCAGTTTCAATATCACATATAACAGTTCTTTTGTCACATTAGATGGTTCCCTTACTTTTGTCACATTGAGACTAGATGTCATTGCAAATGATATGACGAAGTGCTCCTTTATAAAAGGCTCTATTGAGCCACAAGTCAAGAATAGGGACAACAGGGAAACTTGTTCTTTTATACCTCAAGATGAAGTTGTTAGGAGAGAGGAGGATAAACAAAAAATTATAAAATTACTTTTGGATACCAATGTTGAAGATAATGTTTCAATTATTCCAATAGTTGGAATTGGAGGCCTAGGGAAAACTGCACTAGCTCAACTCATTTACAATGACGAAAATGTCAAAGCACATTTTGAGTTGAAGTTGTGGATTTGTGTATCTGATAACTTTGATGTAAAAAAGATTGTCAAACAAATTTTAGAAACTTTGAATGAAGAGAACCTTGATAAAAACTTGGAGAATTTATGAAACCGTTTTTGAGAAAAACTTAATGGGAAAAAAAAAAAAAAAAAAAATCCTCGTCTTGGACAATGTGTGGAATAAGGATAGAGATAAATGGATCTTGTTGAAAAAGTTATTAATAGGTGGTGCAATGGAAAGTAGGATAGTGATAACCACGCGTTCCAAAAATGTTGCGAAGATAACTGCCACAAATACATGGTGTCCTCTAAAAGGTCTACCTAAAGAAAAGGTTTGGAGTTTATTTGTAAAAATGGCATTTGAACACGGTCAAGAACCAAAAAATAATAAAATCTCAAAAATAGGAAATAAGATTGTTGAAAAGTGTGATGGATTGCCTCTTGCTATAAGAACAATAGGAAGCTTATTGTATGGTAAAACCTATGAGAATGAGTGGCAATCTTTTTTAGATGATGAACTCTCAAAATTAACTCAACAAGAAAATAAGATCCCATAAACTTTTAAGTTGAGTTATGATCACCTCCCGTCACACTTGAAACAATGTTTTGCTTATTGTAGATTGTTTCCAAAAGATTATAGGATTGATGTAAATACACTTATTAATCTTTGGGTAGCACGAGGCTTTATTGTGTTAGAAGGTTCTAGGCAGCGTTTTGTGAATATTAGCAGAAAATATTTTATGGAATTACTTTGGAGGTCATTTTTTCAAGACATACAAAATGAAAATTTGGACAATATAATATCATGTAAGATGCATGATCTCATACATGATCTTGCAATTCTTGTGTCTGGAACGGAAAGTGTCATATTAAATTTAAGCGGGGAAAATGTTATTGAAAAAGTTCATCATGTATCATTTGGTCTTGTGGATTCATCGAGACAATTTTCAATCCTCATGCCTAATAAAAGGAAGATACGAACAATTCTTGTAGCTAGTATAAGGTGGACATTGGGTAACTTAACTTGTGATGCACTCATTTCAAATTTCAACTATTTACGTACATTGGATTTGAGTGAATTAGACATACATGTTGTGCCCCATTCAATTGGCGAATTGAAACATTTAAGATATCTTGATCTTTCTGTAAATTAACAAATTAAATACCCCCCTAATTCCATTACAAAGCTGCTAAATTTGTGGACGCTAAAACTAAGCTTTTGTCGCTCACTTAAAGAATTACCCTAGCGCCTTAAGAATTTGGTCAATCTCAGACATTTAGACATTAGTCATTGCGACGTATTGATGCATATGCCCCTTGGACTTGGGCATCTTACTTTTCTTGAGATACTAACAAAGTTTGCTGTGAGGCAAGAGGATTTGAAGGCTAGCTCATGTAATTGGCATAAGAAAAAATAGGCTAGGTCTGGTGGTGGGCAAGGTGAATTGAAGGAGCTGAGCAATTTGGGAGGAAGTCTAGTCATTAAAAATTTGGGACATGGAGAAGATGACATGGTAGAATGTAAAGCCACATGTTAGGATATATGTGAATCATGTTAGGAACATATGTCAATATTTTATGTAATTGGCTAATCCTTTGACAAAACACACTTTACTTGTAATTGGATAGATCTAGGATGTGTTTAATGCTTCATGGGAACAAGATTTCAAGATCAAATGTTAAAGCCATGCAAGTCTATCCAAGAAACAAGTGAAGAAGTGCTGGATTTTAAACCTCGACAGCTAGTATCTATTGAGGTTTAAAGAGCTGCTGAAGCTCGATGCTCGACAGCTAGCTCGATAGATAAGCTATCTATCAAGGTTTATGAAATTCAGTTTTTCAGAGCTGGTTTCACTTAAATCTGTGAGTATGTGTTTAGATTTTCTTTTCTCACAACTCTAAACATATATAAGGATTATTTTAAGGGCCGTAAAAGATGACACAAGTTGCGCGAGTGTAGAGCAAAGTTTTGTTCATGCAAATTGTGATCGGAGATAGAATTTGCCCTAGTTCATCTTTTTCTTGAAGAAGCTGCTGTTTTTGTACACCATAGGGTTTTGTGACCAAGGAGCTTCTTGATCTTCATCGTGTGATGAACTGAAGAACTTTGCAGTCAACATCCTTCTCAAGTTAGTGATTAAGTCATGTACTGGGATCCGCGCATCTATTGGTTAGTCACGCACTGGAAGCCGTACATTGAAATGAGAGATTGTCATTACAAAACAAGTCCAATTGGGTATTGGGGTAAGGATTCAACTGTAGGTTGGTATAAGGTACTAAGATTCATTTACTTGTAACCGCTTGTTTTGATAATAGTAGATTCTCGGGAATGGTGATCTTAAAATTACCCAGTAGGATTTTTGCCGTGTAAGTTTTCCCCATTCATAAACAAATCACCGTGTCAATTTAATTTTCGCTGCAATTTAGTTAATTGGTGATTTGTTTGTGCTACCACGCGTGTTGCATGTTAATTGAATTAATTAATTAACTTGGCTAAATCAATTGGTTAATTTATCACAAGAGATCAATGAATTCTGGCCTATCACCACAAATTTGAAGGACAAACAACATCTTCAAGAGCTGAGATTACGGTGGGATTACAAGCAGGATGATGGAGAAACCGAATGTCACGATGAAATGTCACTGGAAGGCCTCCAGCCACATCCAAATCTCAAAGGGTTGGAATTGCGGAATTATATGGGTATGAGAATTCCAAGTTAGGTCTCTTCTCTCACTAATCTTGTTCATTTTCTATTAGATCAAAATAGGAGATTGCAGCACATCCCACCGTTAAATCAACTCCCTTTTCTCAAGTTTGTCTATCTTGAACATATGGAAGCGCTTGAATACATATGGATAGATGAAGAGAGTGTTACTAACGTGTTGGGTGGTTCCTCTTCTTCTTCTTCTTCAAAAACACCATTCTTCCCATTCTTATCTTTTCTAAATATTAGGGGTTGCCCAAAACTGAAGGGATGGTGGAGGAATTCAGATGATGATGATGATAATAAGCCACACCATCTCTTACTTCCATCATTTCCTCCTTCTCTTTCAGAATTATATATTTGGGGATGCCCTAACCTGACTTCCATGCCCCCATTTCCATATTTGAAAGAAATGTTATTATTGTGTGGGTGTAGCTGGAAGGTATTAGAACAAACAATGAAAATGAAAATGAAAATGGGAGCAGCAACCCCATCAACCTACTTTCCTCTCTCTCAATTACAGCAATTACACTTATCTAAGATGAACGATTTCGAATCTCTTCCAGAGGAGGGGCTGCGAAACCTCTTTTCTCTCCGGGAACTCATTATACAAGCTGCGATGGACTGGTTTTTCTCCCTTGGATAGGCAGCTTCACATCACTACAAACCCTTGAAATCTGGGGATGTCACAATCTGACTTCACTTCCTCAAGAGATTCGCAATCTCACCTCTTTAAAAAGGTTGAAAATTTCTGATTGTCTCCTCTTAGGGCAAAAGGGTGAAGATTGGTCGTTCATTGCCCATGTCCTAGTCATAGATGTGGATTTTCAGAACCAGCAAGAAGAAACAATTTCTTCAGGGATGCATCTTGCCTATCTATCTTTTAATCCCAAATTTAAAATCAACTATTGGGTTTTTAAGGGTTTTTAAATTTTGGACAACTTTTAAACTATTCAACCTCTTTTTTATGCTGAACTGAACCAGTTTAAAACTCTCTTTCCTTCTTTTCGGTATTTTTCTTTTTCCTGTCTATAGGATGTTAATTAGACACTTGATTTCTTCACAAAGTTATTTGAACAAGAAAAATTAGGATAATGTATTCCATCCCTTTTTTTTTCTTTCTTTTAATTCTAATGATTTATATCTTTGCACCTAAGAGCATGGTTGCTTCTTAATTGTTGCAGAATCTGATTTAGAATCGGAGTCGGTTTGTTTACTTCCAGAGGAAGAATTAATCTTGCAACAACCATTGCAAGATTTAGATTATATTACAGGTATTTCGTTGTTTCACTCTCTTTTATTTATTTCTTTTTTTCTTTTTTGGGGTCTATATATTTATTAAGATTAATTTTAAAATTCTCATTTGAACTATTGGTATATGGAAAATAACTAATGGTTTAATTACTATTTTTGATGGGATAATTGGTGAATGAATTCTTTCTTTTCTCAAATTTTTTTTATTTTATTTTGGAGACTTTGTTTTAGTCAAAAGCAGAACAAAGATTGAGGTCTACCAATGCAGACATTCACAAATCTAGAGATAATATTTATCTGAGTTGTGCATTTCTTATCTCCTAATAATTAAATACTTCTAATTAGATGTTAAACATTTTGAACAAAACCATTGGCGCTTTCAATTTTCTTTCTTCTTTATCTGTTTTTATATGTTAGATTTTTAATGCCTAGAGAATCACACAGTCATAATTTTTTTGGTTTCCTAGTGATTTTTGGCTTTTCCTCTACCTCCAACAGCCACTTAAATCCTTTCTTTCGTCTCCAAGTATTTCAAAACGAAAAATCCTACCCTTTATTTTTATTCTTCCTTCTCATTTTTCTTTCAAAACTGAAGGGATGGTGGACGAATTCAGATGATGATGACGACAATGAGCCACACCATCTCTTACTGCCATCATTTCCTCCTTATCTTTCTACATTAGTGATTAACAAATGCCCTAACCTGACTTATATGCCCCCGTTTCCATATTTGAAAGAAAGGCTGGAATTGAGTGGGTGTAGCTGGAAAGTATTGGAGCAGACAATGAATATGAAAATGAAAATGGGAGCAGCAACCACATCAACCTACTTTCATCTCTCTCAATTACAGGAATTACGATTAGAGGAGATTAATGATTTAGAATCTCTTCCAGAGGAGTGGCTTCGGAACCTCGTTTCTCTCCAGCAACTCTCTATGATGCTACGATGAACTGGTTTCTCTTCCTTGGATAGGCAGCCTCACATCACTACAAACCCTTGAAATTAAGGGATGTCACAATCTGACATCACTTCCTCAAGAGATTTGCAATCTCACCTCTTTAACATATTTATCAATTTCTGATTGTCCCCTCTTACGGCAAAGATGCAAGAGGCAAATAGGTGAAAATTTGCCCTTCATTGCCCATGTCCTAATCGTATATGTGGATGATTAGAACCAACAAGAAGTAATTCTTCAGGTATGCATCTCATCTATTGTTTAATCCCAAATTTAAAATTAACTACTTCTAAAACTATTCAACTTCTTTTCTTATGCTGAACCGAACCAATTTAAAACTCTCTCTCTCTTTTTCGGTATTTTTCCTTTTTCTTGTCTATAAAATGTTAATTAGACACACGATTTCTTCACAAAGTTATTTCAACAAGAAAAATTAGGATTATGTAATCCATCCTCTTTTTTTTTTCTTTCTTTTAATTCTAATGATTTATATATTTGTACCTAAGAGCATGTTGATAATATGATGTTTGTATGGTTGCTTCTTAATAATTGCAGAATCTGAGTCAGAGTCAGAGTCAATTTGTCAAGAAAAGGACTTGACTGAGCAACTAGCACTGCAGGAAACAATTTCTTTTCCAGGTATTTTGTTGGTTCACTCTCTTTTTTTGGGGTCTATAAGATTGATTTAAAAATCCTCTTTTTTAACGACTGATCTAGAGAAAATAACCAAGGCTTAATTAGTTTTTTTTTTTTATGGGATAATATTACTAAGACTTGAGGTTGCCTCATTTTGCTTACGTTTCCCCCTTTTGAGGTTTGTCATATTTTGGAGAACTTTAGTCATTTGACTTCTTATGCAAAACCAACTGAGGCAAAGAACAAGCTGGGGTACAAAATTCGGAACCTATTCAAAAAGTGCAATTGTGGAGCAGGTCAAGAACCCAGTGGTAATCATTATTTTCCCTTTTTCCCATCAAAACTTTTATAAGACGCAAGATTTCTTCAAATTATTAGGAGAATAACAAAGAATAACTGTACTATCATTTGTTCTTTTATTCTAATGATTTATATCTTTTCATCTAAACTTGTGTTAATGAAATGACATATATGGTTTCTTGTTCATAATTACAGAATCATTGCAAATTTCCTAGAACTTTGAAGGGAGGACTTGACCAGGCAACTAACACTGCTGGGATTAGCTTACTAAACCGGTATTTTGGTAGTTAAATATTTTTTTTGGGGAGGCATAAAAGTTTCCAACATGTGTCTACTAAATGCTTTTCATGAGATGATTAAACCAAAATACTTGTCGCATATCTGTGTGTATACTTGCTTTAAAAAGTGAAAAAAGAACAAGAGAATGACCGAGTGAGCCTAATCTGTTCATACATGCACTAGTTCAAAGATAGTTTGAATTGAATTTTTATCTATTAATAGAATATAATTACAAATTGTGGTTTAACTACTTCAGGTATCTTGCTTTTTATGCAGAACTGAAAACCAATTTTTTTGTTCTTTTTCATTCTGCTTTTTGAGATTTTGCTGGCAAGTACAGTCTGGACTCAAAGTCAATCTTCTTTAAAATTTAAAAATAAAAAAGAAATCTCAATTTTTTTTCCCCACCAAGACTTCAATTAGATGCATGATTTCTTCAAATTATTAGGAGAATAAAAAGGAATAACTAGAAATTCTTCCATTTGTTCTTTTATTCTAATGATTTTTATCATTGTATCTAAGCCTGTGTTGGTGAAATGACATATGAAAGTTCAATATGGGTATGAAACACCCTTGAACGTTTAGACCCCCAAATACAAAAATACCAATACAAGCTATATAACAGACAACGTATGTGCGGAAAATGATAAATAGCTAATACCGGAATAGAGACACAATCTAAACCATAAATAATCACACACACAGCAGTAATTAAATGGTAAAGATAAAGGAAAGAGAAATGCAAACACAAGGACAACACTCGATGTATTATTGAAGAGGAAACCGAAGCCCTCGGCCTAAAACCTCTCCGCCACCCTCCAAGCGGTCAATAATCCACTAGAAAATGTAGTTGGGATACATGAACAACAATAAACCCTCCAAGCCTAATCTACCCAAGTACCTAAGCCCTCCAAGCTTCCTGCTCCAACGAGGTTGCACACTCTTGAGCTTTTCATCACATCTTCTCACACATTACCCTTACAATTTTCCCACCTAAATACAGGGTTACTAAGTGCTAAATTACAAGCAAATTGGTCACGGAATAAAGCCAATTAGATGGTTGATTAAATTCAACCTTACAACATATATATTTGCTTCCTAATAATTGCAGAATTGTAGCAAATTTGGTAGAATTTTGAAGGGAGGAATAGGACCAGGCAACTAACACTCCAAGGAATCAACTTACTATAAAGGTATTTTGGTGGTTAACTTTTTTTTTTTTTTTTTTTTACGAAGCCCTCGGCCTAAAACCTCTCCGCCACCCTCCAAGCGGTCAATAATCCACTAGAAAATGTAGTTGGGATACATGAACAACAATAAACCCTCCAAGCCTAATCTACCCAAGTACCTAAGCCCTCCAAGCTTCCTGCTCCAACGAGGTTGCACACTCTTGAGCTTTTCATCACATCTTCTCACACATTACCCTTACAATTTTCCCACCTAAATACAGGGTTACTAAGTGCTAAATTACAAGCAAATTGGTCACGGAATAAAGCCAATTAGATGGTTGATTAAATTCAACCTTACAACATATATATTTGCTTCCTAATAATTGCAGAATTGTAGCAAATTTGGTAGAATTTTGAAGGGAGGAATAGGACCAGGCAACTAACACTCCAAGGAATCAACTTACTATAAAGGTATTTTGGTGGTTAACTTTTTTTTTTTTTTTTTTTTGAGAATATATTTTTGCTTTCTCACATGTTGGTGTGAAGACTTGATTTTTTTAAGTCAGAAAAAAACACAAGAATGACTGAACAGAGTCTAATTTTGCGTTCATGCACAAATTTTATGGTAGATTGGATTGGATTGAATTGAATTCTTATTTGTTACTCAATTAAATATTACTAATTAAGGTTTTTCATTTCACTTGAGTTCCAATTAAGACTTGAGGATAACATCATTGTTCTTTTCATTTTCTATGTCTTTGAAATTTTGTCTATTTTTCTACCTCCTAAAGAAATAACCTTTGCTTCTTAACTTTTGGTCGTGCAGACTCTGTTCGAACATTGGGCAACATTACACGTGTTCTTTTTTATTAATCACTAGAAAGCAGTGGGGACGACCTGCATAATGGATGGATAGAGTGTATGGAGTTTTTAGGCCGAAAAGAGGTAAAGGGGTAAGGTTGGTTGAGCTGTGAAGGGTAAGAGGGGCAGTTTGATTAAATTTTTCAAAGGTGGAGTAATTTGCTGCAAAGTGATGCAGAGGTGAGCAAATTCTAGCCTTTTAATTATTCTTACCATATTATATTTGTGCCAAATGCCAAAAGACTATATAGGTATTAATCTTAGCATTCTTTCGTAGGTCATTTAGATAGTGAATTACAATATGCCCCACACTCATGAATCCATTTCTAATGGAGATGATGCCACACATCAATCAATATCATATCATATCATATTATATATAATAAAAGTTGGGTTTAGACGCCATGGTTACGCCACATGGCTTCACCAAATTGTAGAAATTTTATTAAATTTTTAAGTTTTTAAAAAATTAAAAAGAAATACTATACTACCAGGACTCTAATTCATTTTTATCATCAAGTAGTTTATCTCTTTAAAAAAAATTAAAGAAATAAAAAAATGCTTCACGGCTGCTTCATGTAAGATAGTAAGTATAGATTAATATTAGATTAATAAAAAAATATACAGATATTATTATTAATTTTTTACAATTTTTTTTAGCTGAATAATTACCTTGATACTTATCTACTACTACTTCTCAGTCAAGTATATCTATTTAACTAACATTACTAAAATAGACTCACGTGTTCCTATTCCAATCGAAGCTGAACCCAAAAGCCAGTTTCTATTTGTGAGTTTCTCTCTCTCTCTCTCTCTCTCTCTCTCTATATATATATATATATATATAGAGTTTTGTTTATCTTTTGTTGGATTTTCTGTTATAATAATTATGAGAGTTTGATTGTGTGTGTGAGGTTTTATGCATTAAATTTGATCTTGGTATTTCCTGAATTTACATGGGTGTGTGACTCTTTGTTTGTTGACTGATGATCGGTTATTCTAAAATTCCTTTGTTAATATATATTACAGAGGAGTTTGCATGAGAGTATGAAGATGAAGGCTGGGAAGATTTTCTTGCTTCTTCTTTGTTTGAATGTGATTACCATTGGAGTGGTAAAGAAGCTCCCTTTTGTGTTTTGTTCCTTACATCTTTGATTTTTTTTTTTTTTTTAATTGCTTCATGTAAGATTGTAGGTAAATTAATATTAGATTAATCAGGACTCTAATTCATTCTTATCGCTAATTCATTATTATTATAAAGTAAGTGTATCTCTAAAAAAATGAAATAAAAAATTGCAAATTAATATTAGATTAATCAGGACTTTAATTCATTTTATCATAAAGTAAGTGTATCTCTTTAAAAAAAAACATTGTATCTTTAACGTAAACAAAAAACAAAAAACAAAATAAAATAAAAAAAAACTAATAACAATCTAACTAATAACGTTAATTATTTTTTTGGGATAAAGTATTAAAAAAAAAACTAATATGTAATTAACCTAAACTTTTTGATTAGGTAACTTCAAAGAGTTTAAAGTATTTGATTTTTACTTGGACTCCTTTTCTAGGTGGAGTATGTATATATGTGCACTGTTAGTTGGTGTAGTTTTTCATTCTCCAACTTATTGTATAGTTTTTTTTATTTAGGCTTCCATTTTTCTACCTACAATCATGTAGGTATGTATTTTTTACTCTAATTTCCTATTATAATCAATTAAATATGTTTTGTGTATTTGTTGCCTTTTGTTTAAGCTAATTTTTTTTTTCTTTTTTTGAGGGGGTAATTTCTTTATGAATTAGAATCCTCATGAGATAAATTGCTTAATGATAAGAATCATATGTAACTTAAATAAAAGATAACAACAACTAAGTATTTGTAATTACCCTCATGAGGGGGTAATTTCCTTATTTGTTTTCTTTTTTTGAGGGGGCAATTTATTCCTTTTGTTCTAATAATTACTTATTTGGTTATAATAATTATATATATTCTACAAATTTTAACATAAAACCATGCAACGCATAGACATTACATATCATATACTATATAATAAAAGTTGGATTTAGAAGTCATGGTTGCACCACGTGGCTTCACCAAATTGTAGAAATTTTGTTAGATTTAAAATATATATATATATGTGTGTGTGTGTGTGTGTGTGTGTGTATATATATATGTTTTTGGTTTCACACTAATTGTTCATATCAACGTTAATTTAAAAAAAAAAATCATAGTACATGTATACAACTACTAATATCAACCTTTAATTCTATTTTTTATTTTTTTTTAAACTCCTCATGGATAGCAAAATTATAATTTTTCTTATTGATTTTTTTAATACATCTCTATCAATTTTTAGATAAATACAAATACTTAGTTGTTGTTATATTTTATTTAAGTTACATATGATTCTTATCATTAAGCAATTTATCCCAGATCTACTAATATTCCTACACACTAAGCTATTTAGTACTCCTGTCATTATGTGAGCTTACCCCCACAAAAAAGCTAATTAACTTCGCCCATCACAAAAATCTATAAAATGCAATGCAATGGCTTAAAACAGTAAGTTACATATGATTCTTATCATTAAGCAATTTATCCCAGATCTACTAATATTCCTACACACTAAGCTATTTAGTACTCCTGTCATTATGTGAGCTTACCCCCACAAAAAAGCTAATTAACTTCGCCCATCACAAAAATCTATAAAATGCAATGCAATGGCTTAAAACAGTAATCAACTCGAAGAACAAGAATACGTTGACAAAGAATAGTGGTGGTGGGGTTATGAGCACTAAAACTTTTGAATCTTTGATTCTTTGAACCAATTTTTGGATATAGGATTTCAACATATGAGTCAGGTACACCCACCCTTCTTTTATTTTTTATTTTTATTTTTTGGGTGTGAGGATGAGGTAAAGAAAAAAATGAATATTTGAATTTGAAAAAGAGTACAAATAAGCCGAGTTTGATTTTTTTTTTTAATGAACTCAAGTAGTTCCCAATATAAACAATGCAACACAATTGCCACAAGCTTGATCCAATGATTAGGAGGAAGAACAAGAGGAGGAAGAGGACCATTAGATGGTAGCATCAAGGTATTAATCATTACCAATTTTTTTCAAATATAAATGTAATAATGATCTTAAAATAAATAAACTTATATAATTCTCTTAGACTATATCTAATTATATATAATGATTTAATTAAGTAAATAAATCTATTTATTTACTATTTCTTAAGTTTAAATATTACTTAAAAAAATACTAAATGATGTAAGCGGAAAAATTTTAGTTCTCTAATTTAATGAAATTAATTAGGTTAGAGATAAAATCTCTTTGGAACCATATAAAATATTTAAATGAAATAAGTTTTTTCTATTTTAGATTTATAGAAAAAAATTTTATTATAATTTTTTTTAATTGAATCTTTTACTAAACAATTTTTGTACTTTCTTTTATTAAAAAAAGATATAATTTTTTTTTTCTTATCTTCTTCTCCTATAATTTCTAAGTTGATAAATTGGATTACAATCCAAAATCTTCATCTAATCCTTTTATTATTAAGAGCAAATAAAATCCTATCTCCAAAATAAATGGATTGCAATGCCATCATTTTGTTTACTTGATTTCTTTTTGAAGCCAGCCCCATCATTAATATATAATTAACTTCACAAAAAAAAATAATTTATGAATTGTATTCATCTCATTTTGGGTATTATTATTATTATTGTTGTTGTTGTTGTTGTTGTTATTTTAGTCTCACACAATACACATTCATTATATAACTTAAAAGGAAAATATTCATTTATTTTTATTTTCTATTTTATTATTTAATTTTAAGTAAATTAATTTTAAAATTATCTACATATGAATTTTGATTATATCGTGCATCGCACGGGCATAATGTTAGTTACATATATTTTTAAGAATCTAACAAAAATTTTACAATTTGGTAAAGTCACGTGGCACAACCACAGCTTCTAAGCCCAACTTTTATTATATAGTACATGATATATATATATATATATTGTTTTGATAATAAAGTTTACAACTTCAAGTTGCTTGAGCTTGTTAGGAAAAAAATGCTTTGGAACATCTTTCAGATGGTTGTTCAGTATAGGCATCGATCTCCAAATCAATCTCTTTCATCCATTGTCTCCTATCAAGTCTTCCGCCTCAACCTCATTTTTGGGATGAAGCTGGTCTCAATTATGAACCTGACCCTATAGATTACGTCGTTACAAAGATATCTAAGTTGAGAAGTGTGTTTTGTCAAGTAACCTGTAGAACTTAGCAACTAATGAATATGATAATGATTTGCATAATCATGGTTATCTATAGTAGTAATAACATATTGGCATTCACTAGACCTGGTCACCTGGATATGATGCTTGGATTGATATAACAAGTGATCCATATTTTTATGACATTGCATTCTACAAGGGAAAATTTTATGCTGTAAACGGTACGGGTGAAGTTTTTGTTTGTCACATTGATGATGGTATTGCATTCACTGAATGTGTTGCGCCATGACAATTAGAAACTAAGGATTATATCCAAAAAGTATATTGTTGAATCATTGGAAAATCTTTTGGTTGTTTCATGCTTTCGAGGAGGTTTTGATTTCATGGATGAGGAATTCATTAATGAAGATGATAATCAGGATGAGAACATTCATGAAGATGAACAAATCAATGGTAATACCTATTTGACAATTGGGTTCACAATTCTAAAATTAGAATGTTCTACTAAAGTGAGAAGCAAATATAAATACAAGCGGGTGATGGTTGACAACTTGGGTGATCAAGTATTGTTTGTGGGTGACAGTTCATCAATGTCTTCGTCTCCATCAAGCTTCAATGGATGCAAAGCTAATTGTGTCTATTTTACAGATGACTATAAGAAAGGTTTTTCTTCAACCTTAAATGGTGGATGGTTCGACATTGGTGTATTTAGCATGGAAGATGGAAATATTAATCAACATTACCGAGGCGAATCCTACTCTTAACTTCTCTACCCCACTTTGGTATATTTAGCATTGGTCTATTTTATGTTGGTTTAAATAATTGAAGCTAGTGAATGCGTGTAAAAGACCTGCCTTTGCCTTTGTTTCTCGGTCTCTTATTAATCGGTTTATTGAATAATGCTGTTTTTTTTTAATTGCTATAATGTATGAGTATCCTTTGTTTGTTTGTTTTCATGATATGATGCCACACTTACATTTTTCATCAATATGATGAACAGCTGAGCTTTTGACCTTATTTTTGTCTATTGATGTGGAAGGCATTAGTTCTTAATATATCCATTCTTTTGTTTTTGGATAAATTATTTGAAGCAGCCTTTCTGAATGAAGTCTTGATTCATAATTTTAGAAAAATTAATTCATAAAGCTACAATCTGAACCATAAAATACATAACTCAAGCAAAACAGGACCATGCACTTCTTTATTGAACTCATTGTGATGTTCTTGCAACCAATGATAAGCCTCAATGATCTTCTCAGTTCCAGATTTCATTAATGCCTGGAGACATTTGTTGTGTGTATTCTCCATATCCTTCAACCTGTCTAGAATATCCCTGAGGCTCATTTTCTTTTGAGCTAAAAGTCTTTCCCTCTCTGACTTTTGATTCCTCTTATTATTAACTGAAACTTTTAGCTCCAGGATTTGAGCCTTTAAATATGTCTGATGTAGAAATTTATTCAGTAATAACAATGAAGGTATCAACCAAATCAAAAGAATAGCAACCAAATAGTAATTACTGACTTTAATAAAAGTGATCAAGTTAATTATCATCAATAAAAAACACGCCAATTTACTTATCATTGTTTTCCAATTTACTTATAGGAAAACTAATACAGAAAAATTTAGTAGATTATACTTGCACCAATGCAATTGATTTTTCTTTTTTTTTGGATAGGTACACCAATACATTTGATGATAGCAAAATAAGAGAAACCATAGCTTTTTCAAGATACTTCAAGATAGTTAACCACAAAAATCAGTTCCACATAATGAAAGTGGTAAATAAACTCACATATAATAAGCCACACTGCAGGAAAAAATCAATAATTGGTTAGAAAAGTTACTTACAAGTCCATCTTTTGGAGGTTCATATGGAGGCAGATTATCAAGTTCTACTTTGGCAGCAGCAAGCTCTTCTTTAGCTTTAATGATTCTTTGTTGACGAGATTCTTCTTGCTTCCTCAGGTATTCCATTTATTTATATTTTCCTCATACTTGCACCCCAAATGTAAATGAATATTGAAGGCAACAGAAGAAATACAATTGTGTGACAAAATATTAAAGAGGCCAAAAAACTATAAGAAAGCAGAAAAGAAAGGTAACAAGCTGTAAGTACCAGATGGCTTTCATTTGACATAAGTTCTGCAAGTCTTTTTGATATTTCATTTATGAGAAGACTAACCTTTTTAAATTTAGTATCCAAGACTACTGTCTTCTCTTGCTTTTGCTTCCTGCAAACAATTGACTGATTTATGAGTACACTAACACTTTAGAAGACTAACAAGGGCATATTGCAACTATGATTGATCTCAAAACAACAATTATATAGGTTTATTCTATTCTATCTGGGAGGTGTATGTTTCTCAAAATGTCTAAGAAACCCTTCAGATTTCAGGTACCTTCAATATTCATGAACATTGCCTGTGGATCAAAAGCCTGATCTGTGATACTCTTCTTTTCTGCTGCAATTTGTTAGTTTCACTAATAAAAATGCCTCAAGTTTGGATGGCCAAGTGACATTGGTAGATGTCATGAAATGGCTTGAGACCTTGCAACTCTTAAATGATTTATTTCTTATTTCTTTTGCTTCTACAAGCTTGTCATATACTCATTAGAATATTCTGAAGACAACAGGTGAGACAATAATTGTTTCTTTTCATCATATAGCTTTCCAATTGTGAAGTTTAGGGTCAGCATGCATATGTAATTGTCATAATGATATATCTTTGATTCTAGGACTTAAAGAGTGTGCATATTTATGAGGAAGGCCTTTGATGTTATACAGAGACCACCAAAAATCATAAATGTAATGTGTTTATTTTTATAAGTGGGCTTTGTAAGTTTGTAACTAATTGAGCTAATCACATTTTGTTTCTTATATAAAAATGGATAAAGAAAATAAGAAATCTGATGTTTCATCACTGCTACTTTAGCTACTGACATTATTTTTTCTTATATAAGAATGGAAACAATAATTTCTTACATACATTTTCAATCCTTTCAATATATATATATATATATATATATTCAATCGCACATCACTCTTTGGACACCTATACTCTAACTCTCACACTAAAACTCACTTGCTTTACACACATTGAGCACCATCTTCCCTTTTTTTGTACCCGATGCGTAAAAATAAAATTCCTTATATAGTATGGCATAATAATAACTTCCTAGACACAAAACTTTCTGTCCTCTCTATAATTTCTTCTCAACAAAACAAAATAAATTTATATTTGCTTTCAATCATTCCACATTTTCGTGTCATCTACAAAAGCACACATGATACAAAACTCAATTTTTATTTTATTTCCTCTTACTTTTTTTCCTTTTTTTTTTTTTTTTAACCTTTTCATCATCTTTCCATCCTCTCAACCAAACAAATCCTAAAGGGAAATATGTTAGTGCCTAGGGCATTAGGGTCGGGAATATATTAGAAAATATTTTATTTTAGATATAAAAATCTAAACTTAAAAGGGAAATATATTGGCGCCTAGGGGGTTAGGGTGGAGGAATATAAAAATATAATTAGTTTAGATGTAAAAATTTAAACTCAAATATATTTATTTTATTTTGATTTTATCATGTGTACATTAATAAATTATATATATATATGTGTGTGTGTGTATATATATATATAATTTGATAGTTGGAAATAAGATATTTAAACTTTGAGTTGAATGTCTCCAAGTTGGAAACAATGTGTTAAATTACAAGGCTCTTAGTATGCGTGTATAAGTAATTATCCAATTAGATATGAGGAAGTTCATTTTGCACAACTTTCATAAGAGCAAAACTCTTTATGGTAAAAAATAAAAATAAAAAATAAACTAACCAAAAAATTTTGGGTTGAACTAAAATCCTATTTAAAGAGAGAAAGTTAAGTGGTTAACAAAAGAATTTGGATGAAAGTAGTATTTAAAAATTCCGTGGAGCCTGGGTTGTCTTCCTTGGTGAATGAGGTTGGAGTAGGCCCAAAACTTTTCACCCAAGTCCATTAGTATATTGGCCTAGACTCTTTCTTTACACCGGAGACCCAGAGTCAGTAGGTGGCAGGGAGACTCTCTCTCTCTCTCTCCCTCTCTCTCTCTCTCTTCAGTAAATTACTTCTCTTTTTTCTTTTGTTGATTTTAGTTAGTGGGTAATTTACTTATACAATATTCTTCAAATTACTTTTGTTTTTATTTTCTTTGCTGATCATATCAATGTTAACTCTTTTATTTATCTTACTCTCTCTCTCTCTCTTCAGTAAATTACTTCTCTTTTTTCTTTTGTTGATTTTAGTTAGTGGGTAATTTACTTATACAATATTCTTCAAATTACTTTTGTTTTTATTTTCTTTGCTGATCATATCAATGTTAACTCTTTTATTTATCTTACAAATATTCATGTCTTAAAAAAATAAAAATAAAAATTCATGTCTTCTTGTCGATGACTCCGTGCTCATGCATAGGTCATGAAGCCTTTGAAACTAAAAATTCTCTTTATAACTTGAATTCCTATATGATTTATTATTTAGCATATTTCATGTTGCCCACTAATAATAATATTCTTTATAATCAATATTCTTTTTTAAATAATTTATTATTTAAATCAGTTTTGTAGAACAGTCAGTTTTCCGAAAAATGACTTTTATATATTGTTATATTTTCAATTAACTACGAATATTACTAATTTAATACTACTATTTTAACTCTTCTTAGGACTTTATAAACCAAGTGTAAGGGTATATTTGGTACATTGTAATAGACTCTGTAATGTAATAGCTATTCTTTAGAAATAATTATTCAATTGTTTGATTGTGTTTTTATTACAAGTAATAGTCATTTATTTAGAATATCTATTTTTTAAAATGAAGAATAACTATTCCTTACCAAAATTGTTATAATAACCATTCCTTAACTTGCATAATAAATACAAAAACAAAATTTCCTAAACAACCCCCAACCCTAATAACTCTCTCTCGCTCATGAATCAATCACAATTTTTTTATACTTTTTTTTCTTCCTTATTCTCACTGTTGGTTCTACATTCAAAGCTCAATGATGTGAAAAGAGTCAAAAGAACCCACTGTGCTATCATGTTCTTTGTTATGATTTGGTATTAAAATTTTGAAAATTATAAATTGTATTTAGTTTTTATATTGTTTGTATTTATAAATTGGTATGTATATGTTCTAATAAAAATAAATATATTAGTGTGAGATGATGTTAAATTTATATATATATATATATATATATTAAGATTAATTTATGAAAATAATACTAATCAATTAAATTATATATCTTTTCTAAAAATGTTCTTTTAGGAAATTTAACAAAAATATAATGACATTCTACTATCCTAACATAGATTCAGGCTTCAATTACAGTATTATCACCAAACAAATGAATATGAATATTTATGCCATTTAAGAGTGGCAAAATTGGACATGACCCTCGAACCCGACACAACATTGCATGAAATTAGCAGGTTATGAGTTGAGGCTTAATGGGTTAGTATCATATTCGGGTTGACATGATTGACCTATTTAATAAATAGGTTAGGTTAGTGTCCATCACATGAAACCCATTTGACCTGTTTGACCCGTTTAATTAGATGATATTTTACCAATATACCCTTCAAACCCTTAGTTGTTGTTGTTTATTTTGTTTGACATATTATGATTGATTATTTGTAATATTGAAATATGTTTTAGTTTTGAATGATTATTTGTGATGTAGCTACTTATAGTTTTGTTTTTTTTTTTCTTGTTTTGTTTTTGTTTTTGTTTTTTTTTTTTTTTGTTTTTTTATAAAATTTGATAATTAAGTTGACACGACTAGCCCGTTTAATAAATGAGTCGTGTTAGAGTTGAGGAATTTTGACCCATTTAATAAACATGTTGGGTTAATGTTGACCCATATAGTCGGACACTCATAAGTCGATACGACACGAACCCGACACGCAAACACGAATCGCCACCCCTAATGCCATTCCAACTTTCTATATTACTTGTAATACTTATTCCTATTACATTGTAATAATTATTATAGTGTACCAAACGTGCCCTAAGAGTATTCGAACTTCTCAAAATTGGACATAAAGATAGAGAGTCTTGTTAATGGGAGAAAATTTTAAGTACTCTTGAAGCATAGTGAAATTTAATAAGTGAATCTCATCATAAATGTGAATCTCACCATAAATTTAATAAGTGAACCCTATCATAAATGTGAGAGGAGGAAACAATATTTACCATACTTCGAGAGTTCCTAAGAATTACTCATCTTAAAAATAGTATATATTTATTATTGTTAAATTAATAGCCATGATATTTCTCAAAAAAGAAATTTAATAGCCATGATAATTTTTAATTGCACAAGGTATAATTTTAAAATAACTGAAAATTTTTGGGTCGTCTCCAAATCCTATTTTTGGAATTGAAATGACTAAATAATTCAAACAAAAGATTAACAAAAAAATTTGGATGAAGATCGTATCTAATTAGAAAGAAAAAAAAAATTGCATTAAGTATGAAGAATGGGCCGTCCCCCTTGGCAAAGTTGTAGTAGGGCCAACCGTTGCAGCTGTATCAAGAGACCCAGACCGAATGTCAATTCTGGCCTTAGTGCTTTATTAGTTTGATATGTCCTATGAAAATTAGTTTGTCTTTGAGTTGTGACATGGTGTTCGTGTTCCCTACTTCTTGAGTTGAGATAAACTTATGCAATAGCTCTGGCTGAAATTAAAAGGGGTAAAAAAACAATTTTTAGTCTCAATCTTTGAATAAATAAAATTAAAAAATTAAAAAGTGAAAAGGAACAAAATGTGAATACATGTACTCCTACGTCTCTACCTAACCTAACCAAGAAAAACAAGAATCCTTATTTTTTTTTATTTTTTTAGAATCCAAGAATCCTTATTCTACTAGAACAAAGTATATAATAATGGCAGTATATAATATGGGCTATAGTCTCAAACTGAGTTAATAGTGTTTTTAACGAAACCCTAATTCTCTTAATAATTCTCTCTCTCTTAACAAATTACTTTTCTTCCAAGGTCTGCCTCCAAACCAAACAAAGTACTACGTAAGTTTCTGTTTCTTCCCTCAGAAAATTACTTTTCTTTTTCTTTTGTTAATGTTGGTTAGTGAGTACTTTTGTTAATATTCTTCAAATTGCTTTTTTTTTTTCAATAAAAATTAAATCTTCTTTTCTATTTAAGGTATATATATTAGGGGATTCTAGCCTTTTACCCATATTTTTAAAAATCTTTCCAAACTATTTAGGTCCATGCCCCTGTTTTGAAACTTGATTTTCTCAAAATTGAGTTTCAATGAAGAACTCAATTGGTTTAAAATCGAGTTATGCCCGATCAAACTTAAGAAAAAAAAAATTGCATGGAACTCGAGTTCATGGAGCTCGAGTTCCATTTAAAATGTTGTTATAGGTCTTCCTGAATGCAGCTATAGGTTTGGGTTGATCAAACTAAAAAAAAAAAAAAAAAAAAAAAAAAAAAAAAGAAGAAAAAAGCATGGAACTCGAGTTCATGGAGCTTGAGTTCTATTTAAAATGCTGCAATAAGTCTTCCTGAACGCAGGTATAGGTTTGGGCTGATCAAACTTTAAAAAAAAAAAAAAATTGCGTTGAACTCGAGCTCCATGAACTCGAGTTCCATGCAATTTTTTTTTTTTTTTTAGTTTGATCGCACCATACTTGATTTTCTACCAATCGAGTTTTTTGATTGAAACTCGATTTTAGTAAAATCTAGTTTCGAAACAGGAGTACGGACCTAAATAGTTTCAAAATAGGGACATATTGCCAAATATTTTAAAAATAGGGGTAAAAGGCTAGAATCCCCATATATATTATGTGTAAGGTAGCCGCAACTCTTAACTCTTAAGCACATGCATAAATCACGAAGGTTTTGAAACTAGGAATTCTCTGCACAACTTTAATTCCTGTATAATTTATTATTTAGTATATTACATTTAGCCAATAATAATAATAAAAAAAAAAAAATTTGCTATGATTTACTAAAATTTTAGATTGACAAATTCTAAAATCTTGTTTGTTTATTTATTATTGTTTTTCAGTCTCTTACAACATAACATCATGTCTAAGTCATGGTAGAGTGTCTATTCAATGGAAAATCCTCCGTTATCTCCTACGTGCCCTTGGCTTCTCCTTGCAGAAGAAAAGGAACAAAAAAGTCATACCCGCGTCTTTTACAACTTATTTGACGATGAATTTTACAACTTCAAATTGCCTGAGCTTGCTGGAAAAATATGCATTGGAACATCTTTTAGATGGTTGCTCAGTGTAGGCACCGATTTCCAGATGAATCTCTTTCATCCATTGTCTAAACACCAGTTAAGTCTTCCGCCTCATCCATATGTTTGGGAAGGTTGTAATCGCAATTTTGAACTCGATCCTATAGATTACAGTGATATCTTTCTTTACAAGTGTGTTTTATCAAGGAATCCATGGAACTCAGTAACTCATGAATATGATCGTGATTGCATAATCATGGTTGTCCATACTAATTATAAAACATTGGCCTTCACTAGACCGGGATATAAAGCTTGGATTGATATAAAATGTGATTCTCGAAATTTTTATGACATTACATTCTACAAGGACAAATTTTATGCCGTAAACAATCATGGCGACGTTTTCGTTTGTCACATTGAGGATGATATTGCATTCGCTGAACGTATTGCAATCTACAAGGAAAATGAGGATTATATCCATAAGTATCTTGTTGAATCATCGGGGGATCTTTTGTTGGTTTCACGCATACAAGGCGGCACTCATTATCAGGACAATTAATTCATTAACGATGAGTCTGAAGATGAAAATCCTTATGTGACACTTGGGTTCACAGTTCTAAAATTAGAATGTTCTAATGAAGTGAAAAACAAAAATGAATACGAGTGGGTGAACGTTGACAGCTTGGGTGATCAAGCATTGTTTGTGGGTGGCAATTCATCAGTTTCTTTGTCTGCATCAAGCTTTAATGGATGCAAAGCAAATTGTATCTATTTTACAGATGACAATTTTGCCTTCTTTCTCTCTACCTTAAATGGTGGAGGGTATGACATGGGTGTATTTAGCATGGAAGATGGCAACATTAAGCAGCATTACCGAGGGGAATCCCTCTCTTACTTTGCTCCTCCAGTCTGGTACATTTAACTTACACATATGCACTACATATGTTGACTTAAATAATTGAAGCTAGTGAATGTGTGTAAAAGACTCACCTTTGTTTTTCACTATCTTATTAATTGGTCTATTGAATAATACTATTTTTTCTTTTTAATATTTAATTGCTATAATTTATAAGTTCTCTACGTTTATTTGTTTTCATGATATGATGCCACACTTATGTTTTTCACTGATATTGACGTAGAAGGCATTAGTCCTTAATTTTATTGACTACCTTACTCTAGGACTTAAATTGTGCATATTCCGGATGTCAAATGTATGTGAAAGGCTTTTGATGTTATACAGAGAGACAACCAAATAAGTGAACGGTGAAAATAAAAATATCATGTGATTAGTAAAAATTAACAGGTGAAAATAAAATATCATGTGATTAGTAAAAATTAACATTATCAATTATTCAAAAAAAATATGTAGATGATCAAAAGAAACAAACTTTCAGTAATACATACTCAACTAAAAAGACAATTAAATAGCTGTGATGTGGGGAACAAAGTAACCATTTAGTAGTTTGGAAACATATATCTTCCTTTAGTAGTAAAAATTAAGGTATGGATAAAAGGAAAGTAGTGTAGACTTCTAATTCTACCAGTAGCTTTCCCTTGTAAAATCATAACCATTGATCACCTCGCCCAATTAGATATTGAAGACCTATAATTACTAATTAGGTATCTTAATTTGATAAGTGCACCTTCAATTGACATAAAAAAATTAACAACATCAAAACCACCAGAGTTGGCTTAAGTCCTTAATTAAATGTTTATAATTATTTGATTAAGCCCAAATCTATAATGGCTTTACCCAATTGGTGCTTAAAAAAAACGAATTAAATGTCCTAATTATACATTATTCCATCCAATTTAGTTAATTAAACCCTAACCAGATTGGAAAAAATCTAATTTTCACAATTATCCAATTACTAAAAAAAACACCTATTTTATTGAATCACCTCGCTATAGCCAAATTCTAGCGAAATGAGGAGTTTAAATCTTTAGTTAGTACCCTTAATTACATTTGTCAATAAAATTTAATAAATTGATAGACAAAATACAAAATCCCCAATTTAGGCATAAAACCTAATCATAATATGCAAGATCTTTGATAATATGTCAACAAGCCATTTTTTTTAATCTTTTTAGGTTTTTCGAAATTAATATGCAAGAGAGCAAGGGAAGTCTAGGTTAAAGGCAAGGCAGGCCAACCAAACCATGCAAGTTCTTGATTTTGTTCTAAGAAGACCTCATTTTCATAGTATTTTGATTATTTAATAATTTTTTCTAGTAAAAATTCACTGTTGTTTTTGTTGACTCTTCAACAATGACACTCTTAAGTGGTAGAAAGGATTTTAGAATTGCTTACAAGCAAGTAGGATTATGAGTTTATATATCTGTTAGGATATGCCTAGGGTTAGGTAGGAGAATATAATCAATATATTAAGAAGAGATGAGTTCAAGTTACACATTTTTTAAACCATTGGATTTAAGTAGATCCAATGGTCAAAAATAGACTCTCATTAATGCTAATATTCTAATTGATCTCATTTATTATCACTTATTTAATACATTCCATACTTATTTTTAAACCCAAAAAAATTTATACGTTTGACTCTCTCTCTCCTTCTCTTTGCACATTTCTCTCTCTATCTCCTCCATGGCTCTTCCATCTCCATGGCCAAGTCACCGGTAGTAACCAACAAAAAAAAAAAAAAAAAACCACAACCGTCAGACTTTGTTGAATAACACAACTATTGCTTTTAGTTGTTCTCTATCTCCACGTTTTATCAAGTTGATTTCAGAGCATATAGTTGAAGATTGTATATTATTTTTTAAAGTTTTGAAGATGTAATAGATGGATTGTTTTCATAAAAATTAGTAATATTTTTTAAACCATTGGATTTAAGTAGATCCAATGGTCAAAAATAGACTCTCATTAATGCTAATATTCTAATTGATCTCATTTATTATCACTTATTTAATACATTCCATACTTATTTTTAAACCCAAAAAAATTTATACGTTTGACTCTCTCTCTCCTTCTCTTTGCACATTTCTCTCTCTATCTCCTCCATGGCTCTTCCATCTCCATGGCCAAGTCACCGGTAGTAACCAACAAAAAAAAAAAAAAAAAACCACAACCGTCAGACTTTGTTGAATAACACAACTATTGCTTTTAGTTGTTCTCTATCTCCACGTTTTATCAAGTTGATTTCAGAGCATATAGTTGAAGATTGTATATTATTTTTTAAAGTTTTGAAGATGTAATAGATGGATTGTTTTCATAAAAATTAGTAATATGGGGTATACTAATAATGAAAACATTTTGGAGGAAGCCTATATTAACAATTTTGCCGTCATATGTTGCATATTAACAATTCTGCCGTCATGAAAATGTTGTCTTTCTAAACAATGGTAGCATATTGATTGATCAGTTTGTCTTCTCACAGATCGATGTAATATTTCACTTGGCAAGACCGGTTCCACGTCATATGTGGTTATTGGTTAAATTGTTGATATATGGGTTCAAGTTTGTAATAGTAGTTTTTTTTCTAGAATGTAAGTAGGAAATTTGAACGCTGAAGTATCAGCCACCCTTGAGATCCTGTGCAAAATTAGTTCAATTTATTCATGGAGGTGGAACATCAGTGGAGGAGAAAGAGATAGAGAGAGAAACGTAGAGAGAGAGAGTCAAATATTTTTGGATTTAGAGATAAATATAAAATGTAATAAATGAAGGATAATTAATGAGATCCTAATCACACTATTAGCATTAATGAGGGTCTTTTTTTGACCGTTAAATCTACTTAAATTCAATGGTTCAAAAAAGATGTTACTCTAAAGAGTTACACCAAGTGTAACTTGAACCCATCTCTATTAAGAAATATAATTATATTACGAGATGGGTTCAAGTTACACCCGGTGTAACTCTTTAGAGTTACACCTTTTTTAAACCGTTAGATTTAAATAGATTTAACGGTTAAAAAAAGACCATCATTATTACAAATATTATTATTAGGATATCATTAATTACCTTCATTTATTACATTTTAAACCTATCTCTAAATCTAAAAACGTTCTAATGTCTGACTCTCTCTCCCTCTATGTTTCTCTCTCTCTCTCTCTCACCTCCACCACCATTGTTCCACCTCTACAACAAGCCAAACAATGAACAAGGTAGATAGAGTAGGTAATTGTTTTGTGGCTGTACTTGCACACTGCAGTTCATAATTTCCATAAGTGTTAATTATTTCCATAATCCAAATAAAGCATTATTTGTCTTGTTCTCCATTTTTTTTCTACGCCCAGCATTAAAATTTCTTCGATTGAATGCGATTGTCCTATTGTCCGATGATTGTCATGGAAATCCAATGGAATAGAAAGAGAGGTGTGTTATAGCTAGGCTGAAGTGAAGGAATATGTTTAGTCCCAAATGAGAATATATAGAGAAAATTTTACCAATCTTTTGAAATTTTACTCATCTTTTAATATTGTGATTAAAAACATGATTTCAATAACGTAGGACTATGTGTACGGCGAGTGTAAAAAATAATGTAGGACTCTCATTAGTCCTTGGCAATGGCTGTTCGACGATTGATGGTTGCACGCTATGTGGACATAGGCAGAGGTCATTGCTGAGGTGAAAGCCTTCGTGTT
Organism: Quercus suber; assembly: GCF_002906115.3. NCBI lineage: Eukaryota > Viridiplantae > Streptophyta > Magnoliopsida > Fagales > Fagaceae > Quercus > Quercus suber. The sequence goes on from NW_027069847.1 coordinate 464,447, forward strand.
GGCACTTGGCACTTGGTAACTCTATTTCTATTTGTGACGTCTTTGAATTAGCAAGGTCGCAAGAGTAGAAAATGGCAACCGGTTTTTTTTTTTTCTTCTGCTGGCAACCTGTAGAGGTGGAACATGGTGAAGGAGACAGGGAGAGAGAAACAGAGAGAAAGAGAGAGTCAAACATCAAACGTTTTTTGATTTAAAGATAGGTTTAGAATGTAATAAATAAGGGTAATTAATGAGATCCTAATAAGAATATTTGTAATAATGATGATATTTTTTTAATCGTTGGATCTATTTAAATCCAACGGTTTAAAAAAGATGTAACTCTAAAGAGTTACACCGGGTGTAACTTGAACCCATCTCATAAATAATAGCTATTATATTTCCTTCCATTATATCCGGCCAATTTTCAACTAATTGTACTTTACTCCTCCGCCCAAACTAGCCATTAAGAGGGAGAGGGGGTGGGGGCGCGGGGAAGGAGGTTCTTAAGGGTTGTGCATAGACACACATGGGAGAGCTGTGATTGGTTGCAGTGTCAAATAGAAACTTCACATTTTCATACTGCACGGAACAAGTGAAATGCATGGTCTCCGCTGGATGGAATAGTGATTGTAGAGATCTATGCCTTCAACTTCAAGGTGAGATGGATAGCAATATTTTAGCTGGTTGTATAAAGATAAACTTTCCTAGAAGTAGGTTGACTTTTAATTGATCAAACTTTGAGAAAAATTCTGTTGACTTCTAGGCATCCCACCTCAAGAGTTAAGTCTCCCTAGGTTTTAATAGATGTGGGTAAAGTGACATAATGGATATGATAATGTTGTTTATAGGAAGCTTGAGAAAGAAGAAATGGTAGTGGGAATTTAATTATCAAAAAAGAAATGGAAAATGTAGTGGGAATTTCCAAGAGAAATGAGCCGTCTTTGGCATTTGACCTTTATGCTGGGTCAGAGTAAGGATGTCAATGGGTATTCAAGAACTTTGTTACCTGGTGATTTTATACCTAATTGACAGGCGGTTGGGCCTAGTGTTTGGGTTGGGTTTGTGTCTGCAAAATAATAGCAGAACTGAATTAATAGGACCTATATTATTATTTTTTTTTAAAATTTTATTTTATTTTCGAGAACCCTTTGTAATTTAAATTTATTTTTGTCCAAACTTGCTATGTGACTATTAAAGAGACTATTTATGTATAGTTTTAGTCCCATGACTTTTTTGATGAGCTATGCAACTTGTTTAAATAATGTACATAAATTGCCTTATACATCGCATGGTAGATTAGAGAAAATTTCTCATATTGGCTTAAAGCTAAAACTTTGTCGGTATATTACTTGTCCTTGTTTTATCTACCTCCATTCTTTCATGAACCCATACAGCACATGTTATTTCCACTAGTACATGTCGGGGAAAGGTTCTTAGGACTAACATTTTTCCTTTAGAGTCATCATCAAGGCACCATTACTTAGTCATGTCTGTTGGAAATTCTACTTTCTATCATTATCAATTTCTGTTCCCAGTACATTTCACAATTGGGAGATATCAATATGGGAGGAAGCAGCTGTTTAAGAGGGGAGGTGGGGAAAAAAAAAAAAAAAAAAACCTATAGCCGCGTTTTAAAAACGCGGCTATAGGTCCGTTGCCGTAGCCGCGCATTACAAAACGCGGCTCAAGTGCGAGCTGTAGCCGCGTTCAGGTCTGATACCGTAGCCGCGTTCCGTAAAACGCGGCTCCAGCTAATCCTGTAGCCGCGTTTTTTACAAAACGCGGCCATAGGCCTGCGGAGCCGGTTCCCCTGTCCAGACCGGAAAACGCGGCTACAGGTCTGGAGCTGCTGTACTTAGGCCGCGTTCACAAACGCGGCTACAGGAAACGCGGCTCCAGCCTGTAGCCGCGTTTTTGGGGTCTATAGCCGCGTTTTTCAAACGCGGCTATAGACCCAGATTTTTGTAGTACATTTCACAATTGGGAGATTTAGGACCCTTAATTTTGTCAAAAGTTAATAGGTTCCATGATTTTTGTACCAGACTAAGTATATGGTTATAGACAAATTCGTTTGAGAACAGTTTATTTAGCTTTTTGCTGAAAATGTGCTAAAGTTTATTTGTAATTTAAAAAAATGAGAAAAAAATTTGAGATTTAAAAAAAATTGTACATAAAAACTCAAAAACAAAAATCTGGCTTATAATATGTTCCCAAATACGCATCATCTAGGATTAATAAGATGCACAATTCAACAACGTAATTGATAAAAATAAGTAGCTGATTATCACCTAAAAAATATTAAAGAGATGTTTTTAAAAAAAAAAAGAGAAAAAGATTAAAGAAATTACAAATATTTTATAGATGAAAGAAAGAAAGAAGGAAGAAACATGAACCACCAAAATTTGATGCTTGGTGGGGTTGGTCGGTAATAGGCATAATCATGCAAAATAGTCCGCTCATATTTTCCTCTTCATAGCTGAACTCTTTTTCCTGTTCATAGTTGAACTCTTTAAGGGTTAAAATATTGCAATCTGCATGACATTTGGCAGAATGTGACAACTTTGGAGGCTAGATATGCATGTGTGTGTGTGGGTGGGTTGGTAAGTTGGTTCCAATTTTTTAATTTGTTAGTCCTAATTCGGAACCGCACATCATTACTAGCTTTATAGAAAGATGGTGCGAAAAATAGAGCACATCGATGCTAATGAAAGTCATATTATGACACCAATTACCAATATAAGACGTGTAATCAATTAGGGAATCTGTGACTTTGTGCACCAATTTTACAGAAACATATTGCTAATGGATATTTAGCTCGATGATACCTATTACATCGAATCAATGGTCAAACTATGATTTTTTGTTCCTTGTTCTATAAGTTAGGTTCCAATTTGGTCTTTTGAATTGTTGATCGTCATAATTTAGTCTTAGAATCAAAAAATATCTCAACGTATGTACCCTTATTTTATTTATTTATTATTATCTTAATAGATTTTTTCGTCGATCACAATGTCTTGGATCCACTGAGTTCCACATATTTTTGCCACATATTGATATTATACACACTATTCACCATAAATTTTCTACTAGAGTTTACAATTAATCAATTTATGAATAGGCAATTCAGAACTAAACATTATCTCCCAATTATCGTTTACTTCAAATGGCAAACAAATGAACTCTAATATATCAGTTTTCCACACGTTGATTTCAGAATCAGGGTCTATTTGAAATTCACTTATTTTATTGAAACTGAAATTTTTTTTGCTGAAAGTCTGTAAATAAAGGTAAAAATTAGATGAAATAGTACAAAGACTTATGAATAGTACCAAAAAGTGTAGTGGGGTCATGAACAGTAGCAAAAATAAGCTGAATAGTAAAATAAGCTTGCTTATTAATTTGGAGCCAAACACAGTGTGCATTTGGCTCCAAATTAAAAAGCCCGTTTATTTTATTATTCAGTTTTTTTTGCTACTATTTATGAGTCATATTGTAATTTTTGATATTATTTATAGGTCTAACTGTACTATTTCAGCAAATTTTTACTTTTATTTATAATATTTTTAATAAAAAGTTTTCAGTTTCAGTAAAATAAGAGAATCCCCAACAGACCATCATTGTCATTGTTGCTTTCTCATGGAGTAGTTTCCTCACGTCCAAAATACTACAAATATATGAAGCATTTTTATAGTACTTAATTAGCTTCTAAAACTTTGGAGAATCATGGTTGTACACAAGTCTCCATCTTGTTTAGTTAAATGGCAAAGGTTGAAAGCTTGTAAGTCTTGGAAGCCCATACCCCCATGCTTTATTGAGTCATTCAAACGGTCCCATTTCACCTAATGAGTTCTTTTCTCATCTTTTCTTAATTTGTCCGTATCAGAATATGCTAATCAAGGCATTTAACTCCTTACTTTAACGTAGTTGGGAGCTTGAAAACACTCGTCACATACGTTGGAATCGCTTCTGCCACCACTTTGATGAGTTTTCCTCTACCAACTTTGGACAACCACCTCACTTTCTAGCCTTGAAATTGAATCTTTTAAACAAACTCTAAAAATGTTTGCTTCTTTGATGTACCTATAATTGATGAGAGTCCTAGATATTTCTCATGTTGCTTGATCAACTTATGCTCCATATATATTTTCCTTCTTAAGTCTTATGTCTTGTGTCTAACTAAAGAATAATAAGGTCCTCTCTCCATTTATCTTATGCCCCAATGCTACTTCATATTTGCTCGAAATATCTTAAATTTCTTGGCATCTTTTTATTTATTTTTATTTTTTTATATATATTTGGCAAAACAGCACTGTTATCAGCAAAAACAGCAAACTATTCTCCATCGATGCTTGACCTTTTTCACATAGAAAAACAAATGGTAAGGAGAGAAGGCCTCCCTATTGTAATTTCCTTAATGGGTTAATGTAATCTTTGGGTGCACTAGTAATTAAAATGGAGTACCTCACCCTTCTAAGTAGAAGTTTCCAACCAGACCTAGACCCAATAAATCCATTCGACATGGTGATACCCGAACCAAAAACCAGTACTGGATCAAGGAGTTGAATTGGCTGACAATGTTTCCCCACTGTATATCAAAACCAGCAATATCAGTTCCAGTGGTGGGTTCCTCGCTTGAAGAACCAATGACTTTTACCTATATATGTGACGTTTCAAGTATGCTGGTGCTTCGCCAGTGTTGCCATGAGTCACTACTCACGCTTTGACTAAGAGTTTTGAGGAGATCTAAGCTAGATTCCACAAGATCTCAGTTAGATTTTGGTTAGATCTTTGTCAAATCTCGTGTGCGATTTCTACTAGATCTGGTTGGTGCCATTAAAGATCAAGCCTTATCAGTTTTGACTCAATAGGTTTGTAGTTTTCAGAATCACCATTTTCAGGTCGGATGTCACTTTGTTGCCAAATTCGAGTTTGACTAACCTGTCAACGCCTCTAATTTTAATGCATGCACAGCATGAGTTTGGATGGTGCGTTTTGCCTAATCCTTGCTTTCTCTGTTTTATCCGTGGGACTTATAGGTACTATTTACAGACTACACAAATCATTCAAATATAAATTTCAATATAAATTTAAGTTTCACAATATTATTTATATATTTAAAAATTATTTTGCTACAATATTTTCAGTAATAAATTTTCAATTTTTAGCAAATAAATGATATCCAAACACTCTACATAGTCAAAGAAGTCCATTTATCATGAAAATCCAATTTATTATTATTATTATTATTTGCAAAAGGACCATTCAATCTTATCATAAACGTTGCCTCTGTTAAATTTTACAGCCTTATGATCTATTGATCTCGTACGCTTGTTTTTAATATAATTAATTATCTCAAAAGTAGCTAAGATGAGGAAGGGTTTTTTTTTTTTTTTGGGTGGGTTGGTTGACTAATACATTAAGCATATATGTAACGTTTTTTGTTTTCAAGCAAATGACTAAAATTATTTAGGGAAAAAAAAAAGACTAAAATTATTATTATTATTTTTTAGAGAATCGTAAAAGTTCAAGTTGAATAGTTTTTTTTTTTTTTTGAAACTTCAAGTTGAATAGTTGACAATACATTTTTCATAATACTAATAATGTCACCTTCTACATGCCAATATTCTTTAAAAAGAAAAGAGGCGCCCATATTATTAGGCTTACCGAGATTTTTTTTCTGGGTACATTTGGGATAGGGCTTACCATCAGGTCCAATATTCACTAGTACTAAGTTGAACCTTTTTATTGAGAAATAAGTACTAAGTTGAACTTGAATATGATACCGAATGAAATTGAGATCTGATGCATAGTTTAAGGAACAAAATTAATTTGATTTTGACCTAAATTCAAGTCATTTTATAAATTTAAATATCAACAAGTAATTTTGAAATAATATATCTGAGTATAGAATAATAGTACTATGGAATAGTAGTTAAAAACACTTTTAGGTTTGTGTTGAGGACCATTTTTTCAGCCCACATGGCATTACTTCATTGGCAACCCATGCCACATCAACATATTATTGATTTTATGGGTAAATTTATTTAAAGCCCAAAATAAGTTCATATCTCATTCAACTATATGGATTGGGCTCACATGGCCCACGAGATCCTTACTTCACGAGACAGGTCCATGGTCCACATTTCCTCTTCATCAATTGGGATCATAACCCCATGACATCATCAACATCAACATATGGATCGAGCTTAAGCAATGAATCAAAGCTTATGGCCCATATTACCTCTCTTACACTCATGGCAAGTGGCTTCTTCAACAAGAGCCCATATTTACACAAAATGACAACAAAACCCGAGGCACTTCATCTCATCTTTGGTTTATGATCCAAGCACATAAGTCTCTTTGGGGAAACTTTGGGAGTCGTGGTTTGGAGGGCCAAGAGGTATATTTAGTAAAGCTCCAGCAGTTTAAAGTTGATAAAAAAAACATGTTGCTTGGCGTGTCTTCTTCAACTCCCTAAACTCTGACGAGTCCATGTGTAGTGGGTAACATATGGTAAGCATCTCTTATCATGTAGTACTTTAGATGATAAAATTCCCCATTGCTCTTTTCCTAAAAATTTGATATTCATCATATGACAAATACTCAATATCTCTAGCCATCTAACTACTGGGAAGATTACTGTTCATTCAATCCCCAGCTATTGCTATACATATTTAGAAACTTCATTATATTATTCTACATAAATCTCATTACTTCTTTTAGCTAAAATCCAGCTCAAACACATGGCCTAGTCTGATTGGTTATCTTTAATCTCTCTCTACGCAAAATATTCACGATATCTTTGAATACCCAGCTGTTGTCTGCCACAATCTGACCATATATTTCTCTGCCAGTTGCCAGAGCAGAGCATTAAATACTCTTCTTGCTCACCAAGATTATATCATAACACAATGAGACCTTGACTAAATCTCTAAAGCTTCATTATCTTTCAACCAATCCTTCTATTATTTACTAGAAATGTATTGTAATGGAACCTTGCACCAAAAACATAAACACCCAAAGAAGGAAGCATTTCCAGCTAAATCCCAGCAGTGTGTTCAGAACTTGACACCTGGCTGGGAGTGATATCATCAGCCATTTAATGCCGAAATCCCAGCAGCCAACTGTTATACCAAAAATAGCAAGATACCTTCTAAAGAGATCTTACCATTTTTCAGCCAAATCCTAGAAATGACCTCTCTAGCAGTCTGAAATGACCCATCTGACCTCATTGGTTCTGCCCAAAGTAAACAGCTTTTTTATGATAGCTGTCACAACTTTTCCTGATAGCTGGGATAGCCTTTTCAGAACAGCTGTGACAGCTGAACTAGCAGCCTAAGCATTACTGATTTTTCCACTTTTGGCTAAAACCAAAACCAACTATTGAAACTACCTTTCTCTTACTAAAATACTTTCCTTTTCTGCTACTTTTTCCCCATTAACTCTTACCTGAAATAGCAAGAATACCTTAAAACTAAACATACCATTTTTGGCCAAATCTTAAGATGGATTCTCTGAAAATTCATTGCTATTTGGGATATATTTTGGTTGATATTCTTTGCAAAAATACCGCTTTAAACTCAACTAAAAGAGACATTTCATCAACACCTCAAGGGGGGACACCAAAGGGGGAGAACTCACTCATAAACTTCTCTCTCCCTCTAATTACCTGGGGGAAGCTCTCAATGAAGTGCTGAACTTCTGAGTTTTTAGTTTCCAAATTAGCAACTAAACTCTTCAGCCTTTATCTCATAAATGCACTTCATAAGCCTTCATACAATCCCAATAGAAAATCCCAGCAGCTTTGCTAAACACACTACAACACTACTTCTCTTATACTCATTCTCTTATTCTACATACTTAGAAAATACACCTATCTCATTGCTCCTATCTCCAAATACCTAAATACATCTCCATGCTCTTCTTTTACAAAAATATTTTATCTTGGAAAGCCATCTTTACAACTTCTCCAGTAGTTATGAACTCATATTTTTACTATCTTTAACCACTATATCTCTCATACTTCCATATATCACACATCTTACAAACACTACATCTCACAACACATCTATATATTTTACCATCTCAATACTTCTAAAGAGATGCTAAACACTCATACTACAAGACCTTCTCATGGAAGGCATGAATTTCTATTACTAAAGTCCTTCTCCTAGAAGGCACCAAGATCTCATATCAAAGCCCTTCTCTTAGAAGGCACCACTACTTCTTACATAAAACCATTTTCCTAAAAGGCAACAAAATCTCATATCAAAAGCCATTCTCTTAAAAGACACCACTACTTCTTACGTAAAGCCCTTCTCCTAGAAGACACTAAGATCTCATATCAAAAGCCCTTCTCTTAGAAGGCACAATTACTTCTTACATAAAGCCCTTCCCTTAGAAGGCACAAGTATTTCATACAAAAGCCCTTCTCATGGAAGGCAATACTATTCATAACTTTATAACAACTAAAAGAGCATTGTCAAGGGAAAAAACTCATTTAAGTGCATGATAAGAGGGGCAAGCTTAACCAGCATCTACACACAGCTGGGCATACTCTCTCTCCCTCCAGTTGCACCCATTTTCCCCCATCAATCTTGAAATTATCATGGCAAACTGTCTCTCTACCTCTGGGGTCATTCTGCTGGGATATTATCAACTCACAGAAACTGTACAGTTGGGACTGCAAACCTTCAGAGATAAGTGACTTTGCTTCCTCATCTTTAAATTTACATTATTGATATATGATTGCTCCACATTTAAATACATAGTACTTTATTCCAACTACTATTACAACTATTAACCAAGGTTTAAATTCATTTAAATGCATGATAGAAGGGGCAAGCTTATCTAGCCTCTATCGTTGGCATTCTGCTGGAATCCTATCAGCTCACTGATACTACACAGCTGGGCTATAAACCATACAAAGATAAGTGACTTTACTTTAATATCTTTAAATTTACATAATTGAGTACATGATTACTTTATCTCTAAATAAATACTACTTTATTTCAACTATTATTACAGCTAATCAAAGCCATCATATCAAACACATATTACATATTTACTTAACAATTATCGTGATTCTTAGATTTTGGCCTTAATGATTGTTAGGCTTAATAATACACTAGTAGCCGTTGGACCACGTGGCCCAATGTTGAGTTCCGGGCGCAACTCCCCAAAAAGAATCTGAGCCTAGTAAGGTCATCCCTCCAACAAATCACATGTGGTTGGGCAAACAAAAAATGGCCCCGAACAGTCTGAATTTATTCCTTTGCTTCTCCTTTATGCTGCCATTCTCTTCATTACTCACAGGGAAACTTAAGGTAATTTCTGCTTCTTCAAACATCCAAATGCGAAAGATAGAAGTAAGCAAAGACATAATACAATAGGATAAGATTCCTCTCATTGAATCTTCTTGTTGGGTACTAAAGATTTAAATTTAAATATTTAGAATCATGTTTTTATTGTGTTGGCAAACCGAGAACAAAACATGTCTAGTCTAGGTTTTTAGGCAATGCTTAAAAGTGGTTGTTTCAAGGTTCAAGTCCAGCTGATTACAAAAAAAGGAAGTGAGGTTCTGCCTTACTTGACTGATAGAGAATTAGGCTCGACCGATCGAAAATCGTAGGCACAATTTTTCCGTAGAATTTTTGAACAGGCCCAAGCTCGTGAAAATGTTTAGGGTTTCATCTAAACTTCTCCACATATAAAAGGAAAACCCTAGCCATATTTTGAAGATGCTTAGAAGACTTGTGTGTTACTCTGTGAGATCTGAGAGGTTTTGTACATTCTAACTACACAAGAATCTACCGGTGCCAAAACTATAATCAAGCGTTGGTAGAACATAATTGCTGCATCAAGATCATTATTGACAGTGATTTGAAACTTTTGAGTGAGATCTCAAAGTCACAAGCAAGGCAGCTTGTGTTGGTGTAAATCTAAGAAAAGAAGGAGTTTGTGGATTCGAAGCTTATACATGGTCGTGTTAGTAAGTTACTACTAGAGGTAGCAATAGATTTAGGGTTAAATCTGATTGTAAAAACTTCAATTCTCTTATAGTGGATTTGTTTTACCTTAATGATAGTTAGGTCAAATCTTTTCCAGATTTTTACCTTGAAACGGTTCGTTTAATTGGTTTTCTTGGATTACCATATCGCGGTGTTATTTACTTTTCCACATCTCTGCATGATATGATTTATTTGTGTTTAATCTAGATCTAAATAATTAATCTAAGTAATTACTGGGTTAATATAATAGGTTAAACAATTTAGTTTTAGGGGTCTAAATGAACAAATAAGTGGTATCAGAGTAGGTTAGCTTTTGTTTGTAGGTTTCTTAACCTAGAGTTGATCCTTGACCCCTGCTGCAGTGGAACATGGTCACTGGAAGATTAGGATGAAAGCTTTCTTGAAATACATTGATGAGAGAGTGTGGCTATTTATTGAGAACGGTTAGGAAAGACCAACCACTGCTATTGGTGAATGGACTACTGCCCAAAAGGAAGCAGCAAACTTTAATAGTAAGGCTATAAATGCGATATTCAATGCTGTTTCCATGGAATAATTTAAGAGGATCTTAAATGTGGAGATTGCTCACATCGCTGGGAACATCTTGCAAATAGTTCATGAAGGCACTAAGGCAGTAAAAATCAATAAATTGTAGCAGTTGACCTCTAGATTTAAAAGTATTAGAATGTCTGATGATGAATCTTTTGATGAATTCAATGCTAAGTTGAATGATATTGTCAATTCTGCTTTTAATTTGGGTGAAGAATATGATCAACCAAAAATTGTTAAGAAAATTCTTAGATCATTAACTGGGGATTTTAGACTTAAAGTAATTGCCATAACTGAAAGTAAAGATGTTGATTCTATCCCTGTAGATGAACTTGTAGGATCTCTTCAGTCCTATGAATTTGACTTACCAAAAACTAATAAATTCAAATCTATGGCTTTGAAATCTGTTGATGATTGTGGATTTGATGATAAACTCTCATCTACTGAGATTGTTTATCTTTCCAAGAATTTTAAAAATTTTCTGAGAAACAATAATAGGAGGGCAAGAAATAGAAACAATGTTGATATTAAGAATGTTAAGAAGAATGACACTGCCAAAAACAATAGCTCTGAAAAATTAAAAGTTAAAGTAGGTCAATCTTCAAATAGTTCTTTAGGACAACAGTCTTATGGTTGTTAGGGTTATGGTCATCTAAAATCTGAGTGTCCAACTTTCATGAGGTCAAAAGGTAAACCTATAGCTGTCACTCTGAGTGATAATGAAGTTTTAGATCATGGGTCTAAAAGTGATCAAGAAGGAAACTTCATAACTTTCACTGCTACTATTGTAGTAAGTGAAATTGAGATTGTTAATGAGAACCTTTCTGATGGGGAACTCTCTAAGAATATAGATTTGTAAGAAGCTTACAACAAGCTTTACAAGATAGTAGCTAAAGATGCTATGAGTGTTGAATCAGGGTTGAAAAAGATAAACACTCGTGAACAAGAAAAGAAGAATTTGCTGCTAAAGTTATTTGATGCTAATGAACTCTTAAACTCTGTTAAGATTGAGAACATGTTTTGCTTAAAAAGGTTAAATTTTAGAATTAGAATTATCTGTGGCTAGAGAACAGATAGATAGAACTTCTACCTCTAAACTAGATGAGATGTTACATGTTCAAAAGTCTGTTTCTGATAAGATAGGTTTAGGGTTTGTTGAGAGTGGATCTACTACTGTGGTGAATCCTCCTAAGTCTGTACCTGCTACATCATCTTCTAATGTTTGTCCAACTCCCTTTGAAGTAAGGTACAGAAGGATGTAGTTCTAGCTTTTAGAAGAACTAAGGTAGATTTGAGAGATTCTAAACCTAAGAATCCCAATAAATCTGGAAGCAAGAAAAACTACAAACCTCAGTGGTTTTGTCACTTTTATGGTGGAGCTGGGCATACTAGACCAAATTGCTTTAAATTGCAAGCTTTAAAGCAAGTTTCTAAACAAGAAGTGCTTATGCCAAAAGCACAAGATCCTATGGCACTTATTCATAAGTTGGTAAAGGTTCTTAACCTTTATATCAATACTGGAGCTGAAATTAGGGTCAATTCTAATAGAAACCCCAACTCCAAGTTTGCATCTAAAAAGGTCTGGATGCAAAAGACTCAGCCTCAGTGAGTTTGTCTGACATGGTCCTTGTGTTAATTCTTTCTTCCTGTGACCAAAATTGTTTTTCTTTAGGTTTGCATTTGCATAACATTCATACATTGCATTCTAGGTTTGTTTTTGTGTTTTTTAATTAAAAAAAAATCAGAAAATAAACAAAAAAAAAGGGTTTTTGTATTATACATCTTCAAGATGTGTAATTGCAGTTGGCCTATGAAATTTACATTTCATGACTGTGTACCTTGTTTAGCTTTGAGGAGCTTTACTCTTTTTACACTTTACTAGTTTGTGCTATGTAGTGCTTATATTGTGTGAGTTGCTTATGGTTTTTAATACATGCTCTTGATTTTGAAGTCACATTCTTTTGATTGTAATGGCTAAAAAATTCTAGGAGAAAGGCATAAATAATTATTTCAGCACTATTACTTGCCAATTATGAACACCTATGTACAAATCATAAAAGTCGTGTTCGGTAAGGTGTAGCACTTGCACAACAAAATACTTAAGGTGTTATTGTACATTAGCTAAAAGAGGCAAAAAGAAAAATGAAAAACAAAGAAATATTTGCTTCAAAAGAAAAAGAAAAAGCCAAAAAAAAAAAAAATGCATGGTTGCAAGCTTGTTTTCTAGGAGATGTGGGAGTTATATTATGTAACTCTTTAGGTGATAATCACTTTTAAACGTATGTGATGAATAATGTAAAAAGTTTGTTTATTCTTTGTTTACATATCACCTTGTAAGTATCTCATACACTTACTAGTTGCACACACCACAAGCAAAAATTAAACTTCTTGATGTGTTTAATGCATTTTGGGGAGTGAGGAAAGAAAAGATTAAAGAAATTTGATAAAGGTTGAATTTTTCTTTGAAAAGTTTGGTTTTGAAAATCATTTGAAGTCACGAATATGCATGTCATATCACAAAAACAGTTTTTCAAATGATACTGCAGGAAAAAAATTTCCTGAATTTTTCAAAATTTATGCTCCTTTAGAATACGATTGATCGAGTCTATTTTTCGACCGATCGAAATGTGAAGAAGAAAAACAGGTTTTTGATTTAAAGTCTTAGGTCCATTCAATTCCTTCCCGACTTCTTTCAACCAGTCAAACCTTTCTTCATGTACATTTCAATTCTTGCCTGATTCCTCTCGACCGATTGGATTTCAATTTTTAAAAACATATAGGAATTAGATCTAACTTTTCCAAAAGTTTTTTATTTTTATCTATCTCTTCGATTCCTCTCTTGATCCCTTCTCTCAATTTTTTTTTTCTTGGTCAAAGTATCAAAGGTTTTCTTCCTAATCCTAAGGTAAGACACTTTTGCCCTTTCTTTTTGATCATATTAAATGTTTTCATGCATTTTTTTTTTGGGATTTTTGCACTTTTCAAAATTTGGGGTTTTTGATATTTTTGGGCTTTTTGATCAAAACTAAATCATGGGTTTTTGTTCATGCATCGTATAAACATGATTCACATGCTTTAATTTCAAAATTTTATGTTTGATTGAAATTTTCGAAATTAGGGTTCTAATGTTCTTGAGAGATTTGGGGATTTTGTGAAATTGAGCTAAATTAGACAAAATTGACTTGTGTGAAATTGAGCTAAATTGGACAAAATTGACTTGTGTGATTGATAGATTGAGTGATTATAACATGTTTTGTGCTCGTTATGTTGTTTAATTGATCAAAATCAAGTTGTTTTCAAAAATTAGGTTTTCAAAATTGGTGATTTTCTATAATTCTTAAATTTCTTGGTCAATTTTCAAACTTATGATGATTTTAGACTGTTTAGAGCATTAGATCATGCATTATATGCATTCTAATATCATGCATCATATAGTTTTTCAAATTTGCATGTTATCTTGTCTCTAACCCTTCTTAATGCAGTCTGCCCTTGGTTTTTGTTGTGTTTTCTTTGTTTCTGTCCTTAGTCATGGCTCCTAAGGTTTGTAGGAAGTTCAAAACTAGAGCAAATAAGAATCCTGGTTCATCTTCTTCTGGTTTAGCTTATTCTGATTGAGTTAGTTTTCTCATTGATAAGTGTGAAGAGACTTATGAGACCTTAACTAAATATAGTTCTATTTGGGGTGAAAGGGAGATTATCTTAAGTGAGCTAGATCCATCCATTCATAGGAACTTTGTGTCTAGGAACTATTTTTCTTTGTGTGAGGTGTCTGATCCTCCTTCTGCAACTTTGATTAGAGAGTTTTATTCAAATCTCTCTATCTATCCTGAAATGACGGGTGGTCACTATTTGACTTCCTGAATCAGAGGAGTTTACCATAAATAAGCAAACAGTTTCTAAAGCTTTAGGAGTGCCTGTAGTTCATAAACCCACATACCCATACACTGATTTTCTTGCTATTGATGACATGATGTCACTTCTTTGTGGTCGTCCTATTTCTTGGGGTACTAAACCAAGAATCAATTCTTGTGAATTCACTGAGCTTAATTCTTTGTACTTAAGGATTGATCTTGTCATAACATATATCCTATTTCTCATGTTCATACTATTCCCATAGATAGGTGTGCATTTCTTTATGCTCTTGTCACTAATGGTTCTATGTGTTTTCCCTCTATGTTTATTCAAACCATTGTTGATATCTATAGGAGTACTAGTATAGCTTAAAAGTTGTTCTTCCCCATGTACATATATAGGATTTTGAAGTTTCTAGGGTTGTTAGATTTTCCTCCCTTAGAGTTAGTTCACATCACTGCTCCTATAGAAGCCACTTATCTTAGACAGCGACAGACACAGATGAAGAGTGCTAAGCCAAGCACTGGGTCGTCTAAGAGATCACGAGGAGCAACTTCTACTACAACTCCTGCCTTTGGTGCTATGCCTGCTGCTGAGGAGACTTTTGTGAATCTGATTGCTGCTGTGGATCCTTCTGGTGGTGCTGACGATGCAAACCCTACTGTTGGCCCTCCTCTCTCACTTTGTGCTATGATGAAGTCTTTCATGACTACACATGCGACTCATGGGTATCTTCTCGATGAGTTGTTAACGGAGGTTGCTTCCTCAAAAGCAGATTTTACGGAGTACAGGAGTACCTTTCCACCTCCTTCACCCTTTGAGGACTAATTTTGCCTTTGGCAATTCGTAACAAAAAGGAGAAGTAGTTTTAGGATTTTTTGTTCGTAGGGGGAGTAGATTTATTGTATTCAGGGGGAGTTTGATGTATTTTTTTTTTCTTTGGTTTTGTTGTTTATATTTTCGTTGTTTATATCTGTTCAGTGTTTATGTTCTTGATTCACAAAAATTGATGTGCTTATTGGTTATGATATTTGTTGATGATGAGGTTATTCATTATTGGTGTGTTCACTATCTCTTTATATGTTTTGCAAATTAAAGTTTAGTTTTTTTTTACTTAGATTATGGTACTTGTATTTTCCACACGTGTTTATGGTTTGTTTTCAGTGTTTCAGGAATTTACAGGTTAATTCTTTCAACAGCTGCTATCTATACTAGTAACTAATAGTTAGTAGTTGTGTAAGGATTGTATTAGGGCAATAACTTGTATTTGGGCTGGTATTTAAATTTAAGCATTTCTTTGTTTATGTGTGTTTTGTCACAGATTGCCAAAGTGGGAGATTGTTAGGTTCTAAAGATTTAGATTTAAATATTTAGAATCATGTTTTTATTGTGTTGGCAAACCAAAAACAAAACATGTCTAGTCTAGGTTTTTAGGCAATGCTTAAAAGTGGTTGTTTCAAGGTTCAAGTCCAGCTGATTGCAGAAAAAGAAAGTGAGGTTCAGCCTTGCTCGACCGATTGAGAATTAGGCTTGACCGATCGAAAATCACAGGCATAGTTTTTCTACAAAATTTTTGAACAAGCCCAAGCTCGTGAAAACGTTTAGGTTTTCAGCTAAACTTCTCCACATATAAAAGGCAAACCCTAGCCACATTTTGAAGATGCTTAGAAGACTTGTGTGTTACTCTTTGTGAGATTTGAGAGATTTTATACCTTCTAACTATACAAGAATCTACTGGAGCCAAAACTATAATCAAGTGTTGGTAGAATATAGTTGCCGCATCATAATCATTACTGATGGTGATCTAAAATCTTTGAGTGGGATCTTCAAGTCATAAGCAAGGCAGCTTGTGTTGGTGTAAATCCAAGAAGAGAAGGAGTCCGTGAATTTGGGGCTTGCACGTGGTCGTGTTAGTAAGTTACCACTGGAGGTAGCAATAGATTTAGGGTTAAATCTGATTGTAAAAACTTCAATTTTCTTATAGTAGATTTGTTTTACCATGAGGATAGCTAGTTAAAATCCTCTCCAGGTTGTTTAATTGGTTTTTTTAGGTTATCATATCGTGGTGTTATTTACTTTTCTGCATCTTTACATGATATGATTTACCTAGATCTGAATAATTAATCTAAGTAATCACCAGGTTAATATAATAGGTTAAACAATCTGGTTTTAGGGGTCGAAACGAACAAACACTTTTAATTTGCTCAAATTTTTATTTAGATTTAAGATATATATAATTTAAAAATCAAATAAATGTCACATATCATATTTCTGATTATCATTTTACACCTGCCATTAACTTTGGGGTCTAAACATGTTTCATCTGCACTAACTTCTCATTTTGCTAGTGTTAGGTTTGTAAAGAGGGTAAATTCTCAATTTATTACAAGCTATTACATCATATTACCAAGTTCACAAAGCACTGCAAATTACAAAGTGCCACGTACTACTAATGGGTTCTGTTGTCACTATTTAGAGACCAATAGAAATTTGTCTAGTGTCACTGAAACAAAAGCATAAAGGCATGCAAGAGCCAATCACATGTTAACACGTGTTGGAAATAACCCAAGCAATCTAGTCGAGTGCTGACATGTGTCATCTAGAAAGTTAAGACATTTAGGCCGATCAAATGATGCCATGTGTCCTGGAGAAAAAAGTTTTAAAACTCCTTCAGTCAAATCGTGCCATGTGTCACCAATTTGATTCCGTTGAATGTCGCTCAACCACCCTTAAACTCCTATAAATAGAAGCCTTCTTAAAGCATTTTTACACATCTAAGAACATATCAAGGAAGACATCCACACAACAAGCAGCATCGAGAAGATTCAAAAGTACCAAAGCTCTGATGGAATTAAGCCCTAAAGCCTCTAGGAACTTCAAGAACTTCAACCTTCAAATATGAAGAACATTTATAGAGAAATCTTCCAAATCATCTTCCTAGATTTCAAAGTTCATTAGAATCAAGTTCAAAAGCCTTTAGAAACTTTAAGAAACTACAAATCGGTGAAACTCTATGGATTCAAGCCTCTAAAGTCCTGAGAAACTTCCACCACAAATCTTCAAAGAAGAAAAATCCAAAGAACAAAGGATTTCTAACAAACTCATAGCCAGAAATTTGTTGTAATTCTATTTTGAAGATCTTCGATCCATTCCTCAAATAAATTGAAGGATATTTGATATTCGATTCAAAATCACATTCTTACAATACCAATCAACAAATCTTTCAAGGAGATCGAATTACAGGATCACTTTTTTGTAATCACAGAGAATTGTACCACTCATTCATCAGTACAAATTTACATTTGCAAAACTATTTCACTTATTTGATTTTTTTGTCAAACTCGAAATTTAGTTGTTTACAAGTGATAACGTGTATAATATTGTGGGCTTTAAGCCCAGTTAGGTTACTTGTATAGCATACTTATTTACTTGTATTGCACACATATTTACTTGTACTGCACACATATGCCTCCTACATAAAGGCACATATGTACATTTTTTCATCAAGAAATACAATACTTTCGCATTTAGTATTTCTAACATGGTATCAGAGCTACTGCTCTGACCTTTCTCTTAGCAGTCTTGTCTCTTTTGGTGTTACTCCACCTTTATCGCTTCCACTGTCACAACAGCTGCTGCAGCCACTCACCGTTGAACCTCCGACGTCTCTAAGCCATTGTCCTTGGGTTTTGGGCCTGTAGCCGCCGTCGTTGAGGAGTCCCGCACCATACAGACCACTGCAATCACCGTCTCCGTTGTGCATCTTGCTCCGATAACTTTTTTGCAGGTACCACAGTGATCGGCTCGCCTCGATCTAAACAATCGTGGAAGTCTCGCAAGTATCGGAGCCTACACACGCCCTCACACATGGCCTAAAGGAGTAGCACTTTAGCCACGCACCTCATGCGCCACCTTCAGATCCTGCTGACGTCATCAGTGACGTCATACTGCCACATCACCTAGGGCTGATGTCATCATCCACCCTTCTGCTGACGTCACCCACCACGTGAAGCTAACGTCACCGTTGATCTTGACTGTTGACTTTTTTACAGGGTTGACTTTTGCAATCCAGGTTCTCCTTACCTAGTTTTTTGCGTAGATTTCATTTTTGCAGTTAATTTTTGCATATTGTGTCTCTAAATGGATAAAAAGTATATTTTTCTTCCTCGCCCCATCAATACTATATTAGAGGGGAATAAGAATTACTTATCTTGGTCTCAAGCTATGCGCAGTTTTCTTAAGGGTCGCATGCTCTAGCATTATTGTACTAGTGCAATTACTATTCATGTCAAGGGGGCAAGTGAAGAAGATGCTACCTTCCTCAATTGCATGATTGAGTGGGATAGTCACAACCACATGGATTCAAAACACTTCTATTCCCTCCATCTCCCGTCTGTTGGGCAGCTTTGATGATGCAAAATCAGTATGGGATATGTTGGCTAAGAGGTACTCTACTACTCACGGATCCATGAAATATCAGTTAGTAGTTGAATTGCATCAACTTTGACAAGAACCAAGGCAATCCATCAATGATTACTATGATCAGCTTCGCTTCATTTGGGACCAAATTGACCTTTCTGATCCAATTTGGGCATGCTCAAAGGATGCTCAGCAATATGCTACAGTTAGAGATGAATTTCGTCTCTATGAATTCTTGATGTCACTTCACAAGGACTTTGAGCCTATCTGAGGTCAGCTTCTTAATCGCAGTCCTCCTCCCTCTCTTGATACTGCTGTAAACGAGTTGGTTAGAGAAGAAGCTCAGCTTGCAACCCTTCAAGCCCAGAATAAGTTCAATGTTTTGGCTATTACTCCTCTGCTCCTCCCATTGAGCAACCTCAGCAATCAGGTGATTTCTCTGACTCTAGCAATCGTCGCAAGTAGACCAACAAAAAGTTCTGCAATTATTGCAAGCGTCCTGGCCACACCATTGAAAATTGTTACTGTTGTAACAAATCTACTGCTGTTGTTGCTAATACTAAGCCTACTCCGCCAATGCCTTCCATTTCAGCTGAGTCCCAGTCTTCTGGATCCATTATCAACCTCTCCCTCATTGAACTACAGGAGATCATAGCTCAGGCTGTTCGTATGGCTAGTAATGCATCTCTTTCCACTACTCTCTCAGTTCTGCCCGGTAAGTCTCAAACTTGGCTTTTTGATTCAGCTTGTTGCAATCACATGACACCTTACTCATCCTTATTCTCCAAACTTGACCCTGCACCACATCCTCTTAATATTCATATAGCTGATGGTTCCACCATGCATGGGAATAGTTTAGGTTTTGTTTTAACCTCTAACCTCTCTGTTCCTGGGGTCTTCCATGTACCTGACCTATCCTATAATTTGTGCTCTGTGGGACAATTAGCTGAACTAGGATATCACCTTATTTTTTCTATTCTTGGTGTATTGTGCAAGATCCGAGGACGGGGCAAGAGCTTGGGATTGGTCCTAGGGCACTACAAAAAAGATTGCTATTAGCGATGGCTAGAGTTCGTCACAACAACACAAAAAGCCGTCACAGATTAGTATTGCCGACGGTAAAAGGCCGTCGACGACCGTCGAAAAAAGCCTTGTCGATAATACTATATTACCGACGAGACCGTTGCTAACACTCATTTTCGACAACACAACTCCGTCGTAAGTACTTGATAATTGTTGTCGTAGATTCAACTTCATACGAGGAAGTTGGACGACCAAATACCTTTTGTGACGACCTTCGGCCGTCGTTAATGCATAGTTTCGACGACAAAATGCTGTCGTAGTTATTTCATTTGTCATCGACAATACAACTTTATATGAGGAAGTTGTATGACCAAATACTTTCTACGACGAACTAAGGCCGTTGTTAATACCTTTTTTTGACGAATAAAAGCCATCGTAATTACTTGGTTTGTCGTCGACAATGTAACTTCATACGAGGAAGTCAAACGACCAAATACTTTCTATGACGAACTAAGGCCGTTGTTAATACCTTTTTTTGACAAATAAAAGCCGTCGTAATTACTTAGTTTGTCGTCGACAATGTAACTTCATATGAGGAAGTCAAACGACCAAATACTTTCTACGACGAACTAAGGCCGTTGTTAATGCCCTTGTTTTGACGAATAAAAGCTGTCATAAGTACTTGGTTTGTCATCGAAAATAACTTTTATGATGAACTATAGTCGTCGTTAATGTAGTTTTTCAATGACTAAAAGCCATCGTAAAATAATTGGTTTTTCGTCATCGTCCAATCAATGTGACCATTTACCTTTTCAATGAATTTTGACCATTATTGAAACGTATTCACCACGTTAGTAATACATTATTTGCAACAAAATAACTCTATCAATAATAAAAGAGAGATCATTTCTAATATTTTAATTGCGAGGAAACATAAATCTCCCAAAAGTTTTTCAATTCAAATAACAAGAACAAATCCATAATTGTCCAAATCTAGAAAGTGCATAATGCAATAAAAAAAAATATATTAAATCGTCTATAAAATAGAATAAAACATATTAATTAAAACGTCTACATGAAAGCTACAATATCCTTCACCAAACTTGAAAACATAAATATTGGAAGATCAATCATCATCTGAGTCAGTATTCTCCTTTTGAAAGCCATCAGAGTCATCTTCCTCCTCAGAGTCATCTTCTGTGTTTTCGTCCACATTTTGATTTCCTTCTCCAGCATTAGTCTGTAATATTTTGATTAAACTAAATAAGTATACAAAAAAATTATTACTATGCAAACTATATTTACAATACATAATAAAGATATTGAAACGTATTAATTTAACAACATCAACAATAATCCCCACAATGAATAACAGTGGTATTATCAACATCAAAGAATACAGGATCCTTACTAACAAGAACCTTGTAGTTCTCTTGTGAATGGGAACTTCAAAGAATAAATTTGCCACCAATAATCACATTAATAACATTTTCATAACAAACACTACAAATCATGTACTTTGCATGGATAGGTAAAGATATACTAATTTAAATAACATTTTTTAATCGAAATTTAGCAATCCAAATAATTGAAATCTATAATTAGCAACTTTACAACTTATTTCAACAACCTCAAGAAAATAGCAAAAAAATATTAATGTTGATTATACTGAAAAATATATTAATGTACCTGTGTAGTAGGTTCTTGCATAGAATTAAAGCCCATCCTTTTCAAAGCATTTGCTATCATACGAGGCATTTCCTCTTTCAATTGATTGATTTCTCCCTGCAATTCCATTTTCTCAGCAGAACTTTTATCCTCTGCTTCTTTAAAACGAAGCTCAAAATCCTCCTTTTCTTTTAAGCGATCCATTTGACATCGCTTACTACACTGGCTAGATGAACTTGGGCCATATACATCTCTAGGCTTGACACCGGCACCCATGCCAAGCACGCGACCACGAGTAGGAGGTCCAGTCACTTCAAAGAATATTTGACTATCATTAACAATCTCACCCTGAGATGCAACCTCTGATTTCCTTGCATCCATTTTTTCCTAAAACAACATTTATTCTGTTATTAGATATATACAAACTTTAAATTCAAAAAGACATTTAAAAATAATAATAATAATAATAACATACATATAATTTTTGTGCTTTTTCACTGGCAAAAGTAACACCATCCTTTTTCATATGCATAGACCTGAAACATTCGATTGGACTTGGTTCGCATCCATTCTTCTCCTCCTATGACCATTTTAAAAGGAAAATCATAAGATAAATCAATTCAATATATGAACTAATGTTATAGAAATTTAACATGGCAATTTTATCATACCAATTCTTTTCTGCGTTTAGCCATTGGTACAGAACCTGTAGTCGCAATGATAGCTTGATTTTCTTTGCGATTTCTTTTGTTTCTATCACTCTTTTCCTGGTTACATGAAAAAAAAAATACACTAAATGAGTTAATTATTAAACATTTGCTTCTAAGAAAGATTTAAGAAAAAAATATATTAAAAAAAACTATTAATAAAGTTCATTTTATAATCACCTGCCACTTGCTATTATTCCATTTGTTGCACATCTCTTTCCAAATAGTTGGAGTTACATCATCATGGGGATGCTTGTACCATTCATCTTGAGGAATTTTATTTTTTACACAGTGTTCTCTAAGGTGCCACATCCAATCAGGATAGCGTCGTTTGACATGCTCATCAAATACCTCCCTCTCAAGAACTACGTCATTTGTCTCAAATTGTGCTTCTTTGTATAACTCATAAAGCATATTCAATTGTTCTTTAGGGTATTCTGAAAAAGTTGTCCATGGCCCAGTAATGTTTTGGTGGAACTTAATAGTAATCTCTTGGGGTATTTTCTTTTCTATGAATCTAATAAAATGAAAGAAACACAAAGCATGTAAAATATTACATATAAATGAAATGTAAGTACTAAAAAAAAA
>NW_027069847.1:488565-495229 GCF_002906115.3 Quercus suber
ACCATATACATGTAAAAGAAGGTCCAAGACTCTCATAGACTTAACAGCTAGCTTAGCCCGTGTACAAGATATTTATCATTAAAAAATTCCACAAAAACCACTAGTGGGTTCGTTGGTTAGCCATTAACATTTGTTTGTGGCATTGGCCGATATTATTGGTAAAACACATAAAATGTTTTAATCATTGGCAAATTGGCATGTAGCTTAGATTAGATGGGCCTTGGATAGATATGACAATCTACCAGAAAAAGAAAAGTTGAGCACCTATGGTTGAGTTTGAGCATATCCGTACCTTTTGTCAAGTTATTCCAAATTGCACAATTATTTTATTTTTATTTTTTTTGAAAAGGAAAATTGCACAATTATTTAATTCGCTTCTTTGAACCGGACAAAGCATCCAACTATGAAGATGCAGGGACCGATTGGGCAGAAAAATGAGTACCTTTTTTTTTTTTTTTTTCTTTTTAATTTCAATTTTTATTGGAATAAGGAAAGACTAACAGAGACAGTCACCTGCTAGTCTCAACTATATAATATAAATAGAATAAAAACGCCTACAAAATAGAATAAAAAATATTTAAACGCTTATGAAATAGAATAAAAAATATTAAAACGTCTCCTTGAAACCTATAATATCCTTCACCAAACTTAAAAACTTAAATATTGGAAGATCAATCATCATCTGAGTCAGTATTCTCATTCTGAGAGCCATCTGAGTCATCTTCCTCCTCAAAGTCGTCTTCTGTGTTTTCGTCCATGTTTTGATTTCCTCCTCCAGCATTGGTCTGTAATATTTTGATTAAACTAAATAAGTATACAAAAAAAATATTAATATGCAAATTATATTTACAATACATAAGACATACTAATTTAAATAACATATTTTTAATCTAAATTTAGCTATCCTAATAATTGAAATCTATAATGAGCAACTTTACAATTTATTTCAACAACCTCAAGAAAATAGGGAAAAAATATTAATGTTGATTACACTAAAAAATATATAAATATACCTGTGTAATAGGTTCTTGCATAGAATTAAAGCCCATCTACTCTAGTTCATCTCATCATCTTCTTCATTTGCTTCGGCCACATGTGTATTGAATCTTTGAACCTCTTCTTCTTGATAAGGCTCTTCTTCATTTGCGGGCATGTCATAAAGATTTCTTGGCTTGGTCTCAATCACAATGCTCCATGCTAGATCTTTTATACAATTTACATAGTAAACTTGTATTGCTTGACACGCTAACACAAATGGCTCTTGTGTGTTTAGCTTACGTGTTCTATTAATACTAGTGATCCCATGACGATCTAGCTTATAACCAATTCCTTCTCGAGCTACATCATACCAATCACATTTAAACAAAACAACAGAATTCCCCTTTGTGTAACGGAGTTCGATGATGTCTGTTATCATTCCATAATAAGGCATATTTTGATATTCCCCTCTCACCATAACACCACTATTTTGTGTTTTTTTACCATCATCGCGTTGTTTAGTACGGAACCTAAACCCATTGACATTGTAACAAGGGTAGTGTGTAGCTCGTTTATCTGGACCCCAAGCCAATGATCGCACATGCTCGTCAACTTGCTCGTTTCCATCATTATAAAGTTTTGTGATCTACAAAGATATATAAATAATGTAAGATTCATGCTTAAGTAATTAATTAAAAAAAAAAAAAAAGAGGATGAACCAATGTGATTGTACCCTTTCTTTGAACGAACAAATGAACTCATGTCTATGCATCTTGTCAACATTGACACCCAAGTCTACAAGGATGTTCCTATGTTCTCTACATATAAGATATCATAATAGTCAATCTTCAAATACAAGAATATTAAAGAGTTGATGTACAAGAAGTAAGTCTTACTGAATAAGGGGCTCGATCTCATCACAATTTTGTAGGACATAAAGCGATGCTGCATAGTAATCAGTGTTGTTTAACTCTCGTACTACACTCTTCCCAAAAGGGCGGCCTCTCCTAGAGAATATGGGTAATCGAGGGGTATCATCACATGTTGCTGGACATCGATCATCATTTCGATCAGGTCGATTAAATATTGTTTCGATCCCAATTAGATACCGTGAGCAAAATGTTAGACATTCATCCGCCACATATCCTTCTGCAATCGACCCTTCTGGGTGTGCCTTGTTACGAACATAACCCTTGAGCTTACACAAATACCTATTGATGCATCAAATTAATATGAGTAATTAAAAAAAAAAAAACTATATTGTAAATAATATCTCATTTTAGCTTTCACTTATCAAAAAAAAAAAAAAAAACTCATTTTACCTTTCAATCGGATACATCCATCGATATTGCACTGGACCGGCAACTTTAGCTTCCCAAGGTAGATGAATTGGCAAGTGTACCATTACATCAAAGAAAGCAGGTGGAAAAATTCTTTCTAACTTACAAAGAATTATAGGAATTGTGTGCTCCATATGTTCCAAGTCCTCCAACCGTAAAACTTTAGAGCATAATTCTTTTAAAAAATTGCTAAGCTCGATCAAAGCATCAGATACCTTTTTAGGTAATAATTCACGCACTACAAGAGGGAGTAATCTCTCCAAGAAGACATGACAGTCATGAGTTTTCATACCAAAAATCTTTTGTTCTCCTACATTCACACACCGAGACAAATTTGCAGAGTAACCATCTGGAACCTTTACATTTTGCAACCACTGAAACACAGCCTTTTTCTCATCTTTTGAGAGTGTATAACAAGCACGAGGAAAAGTAGTCTTCCCATCTTCAGGATGAAGTTCCTTTCGTACACCCATCATTTTTAGATCGAGCCTAGCATTTAAGGAATCTTTACTTTTCTTATCAATATCTAATACTGTCCCCATCACACTATCACATATATTTTTCTCAATGTGCATCACATCTAAATTATGACGCAACAACAATGTTCTCCAATATGGTAAATCAAAGAAAATACTATGCTTCTTCCAATTGTGGCACTTTCCATGGCCAGGTAACCTTTTCCTTTTAAAAGCCTTGCCTAGTGTTACTGGTGGCAGAGTACCAAGTTGATTTAGCACATCATCACCAGATAATCGTTTTGGTGCCCCTTTTCTCTCTCTCTTACCATCAAATTGTGCTTTCTGTGATCGCCATTTATGGTCAGGAGGAAGAAATCGACGATGACCCATATAGCACATTTTGCTACCATGCTTTAACCTACGATGAGAAGTCTCACTACCACAACAAGGGCATGCAAGATTCCCTTGTGTACTCCAACCCGAGGTATAAGCATATGCAGGAAAGTCATTGATAGTCCACATTAATGCAACTCTCATTTGAAAGTTTTCTTGCGTTGAAGCATCATAGGTTTCAGCACCCTTTTCCCATAATTCTTTTAACTCATCAATTAATGGCCTTAAAAATACATCGATATCATTGCCAGGACCCTTTTGGCCCGGAATAAGTAGAGACATGAATAGGTAAGGCTCTTTCATACACATCCACGGGGGAATGTTGTAAGGGAATACGACAACAGGCCAACAACTATAGCTAGCACTCATGTTTCCAAAAGGATTAAAGCCATCGGTTGCTAACCCAAGCCTTACATTGCGAGGATCTAAGGAAAAGGACTCATGAGTTCGATCAAATGATTTCCAAGCCTCAGCGTCTGCAGGATGCCTTAGTACTTCATCATTAGAACGATTCTCATGGTGCCATCTCATGTCTGGAGCTGTTTTTGATGACATAAATAATCTTTGTAGCCTCGGTTTAAGAGGAAAATATTGTAATACCTTCCATGGGACTTTTTTAGCCTCCTTTTTACCACCCTTGCTATTCAACTTCCATCTTGAGATCTGACAAACTGAGCACTTATCTGCTTCTGAATGCTCCTTGTAATATAGCATACAATCATTTTTGCATGCATCGATCTTTTCATAGTTTAGACCAAGATCACTCACAATCTTCTTTGCCCCATAATGAGATATGGGCAATTTTTCGCACATTGGAAATGCATCCTTCAGTAGCTCTAGCAAAATTGTGAATGAGTTATTGCTCCATGAATTCTTGCACTTTATATGCATTAATTTGACAATAAAAGACAAATTGGAATACTTTTTACATCCCAAATAAAGTGGTTGGTCTGCCTCTTTAACCAATCTATAAAACTCCTTTGCTTCTTCATTTGGATCTTGCGATTCACTCCCACTTGTTTCCTCAACATCTCTCATATGAGGATAAGCATCCCATATCATATTATGGATATCATCAATATTTTGTTCATCATCACTACTATTATCCTCATCCTCATCACTACCTTCCTCGTCCTCATCACTATTTCCCTCTCCATGGAGATGCCATCTAGTATAATCACGCCTCATCCCTTTCCATAAGAGGTCTCTTGTAACCTCAACTCGTGTTCTTCTATATCTATTGTTACAATCATTACAAGGACATTTTATCTTCATATCTTCATCTTTGATACGTTGAAATGCATAATCAACAAACTCTATTACTCCATTTATATATTCCTCACATGACCTACTAGAAAGACTGATCCAAGATTTATCAACCGGCATTAGATCTACATCCTTCAAAAATGACATAAATATTAACAATTATTCATGTCTACATTGTGATAGATAAACTTATTATAAAAGTTAAAAACAAAAGCACTAAATTAACAATACCACCTCTGAATATATTTAAAACAAACTAACATGAAAAACTTAATTAAATTTTAGAGGTTCACTAATTTAATTAAATAATTATATACATAACATGCACAAATAACAGTACCCAATAAAAAAAAAAGACTGCCAAAAGAAACTTATAATTTCTTCATTATTAACTCACACAAAAAATCCACATATTCAAAACATATATATATATATATATATGCAACCTGCCCCCCTTACTACACTTTTGAGATGGAGACAAAATTGGATAACTATTATCAGCTTTTGAGATGACAATCAAGTTCAAGTGCGGTGGGAAAAACAACCATTATTTGTTTTTTTTTTTTTTTCTTTTCATGATGGCATGTCAGAACTTAAAGCCTATTTGCAAAAGGTTTTTCTTTTTTATCAAGTCCCCTACTTCGGCATTATTACTGCAGATATTTCTATGCTCACTAATTTGGACATTAATTTGATACACTTACTAAAACACATATTTTTAATTTTTAAATAATATTTCACATATTTTTATACACTTTTTTTAACTACATATTTATATATATATATATATATATATATATGTACACCACCTGTCACCCTTAGCTTACTTTTGAGATAACCATTGTCATCTTTTGAGATAATGATAACTTCAAGTACAGTTAGGCACATGGCCTTATGGGAGAAACAACCATTATTTTCTTTTTCTTTTTCACGATGGTATGCCAGAACTCAAAGACTATTTGCAAAAGTTTTTTTTCTTTTTTATCAAGTCCCTGCTTCGGCTTTATTACTGCAGATTTTTCTGTGTTGAGTAAGATATTTGGTACACTAACTCAAATACACATTTTTAATTTTTAAATAATATTATACATATTTTTATATATTTTTTTTTATTCACACATAATTTTATATATATTTTTAAATAATAAAACACATATTTTTAAATACATATACCAAACACTCCCTTAATCTTTTTCTATACCTTTGTGCGTTAAACGCAGAGAGAAGCCGCAAATTTTTCTTAACAAATTGCTAAAGTTTAGCCAAAAAAAAAAAAACTAAAATTACTTTAACTGGTACACATATATTATTATATACTCACCACACAAATACTATTATTATAATACTATTATTAAAGCTTCAACAAATATTTATATTATTGAAAAGTGGTCAATAATATTATTCATCAAGTCTCCTCTGTAGTTTCACAGACAAAATATCATTCAAACGGTACACTACTAAATATTATATTATCATATATCCACCACACAAATACTCAAGCACCAACCATTCATTCAAATATATTTTTTTCATAAAAATAGTTTCAGCCATTCATTCATTAGCTTTTTGGCTCAACACCCAATCATCCACTATTACTATATATTTATTCCGTGGATTCATTTAACCAGAACACAGTATAATTTACAACTGTACAAAAAGCTAAAGCGTAGACAAAGAAAGAGAAAGAGTGAGAGATACCAGTGGTTCAGCAAGACAATTGGATTCTCGCAAATATGAAGAACGATGGTGTAGAGATAAGCAAAGACACTGACGGCACAAGAGAGTAACTGTAAGGAAAAAGTTAATTCATTCAAAGTTAAGAAATGAATTAAGAAAGGACTTATCCAGCAATCTGCATCAACTTTCAGCCAAAGTTAATTCATTCAAAGGATAAGTTTTTCAAAAAAAAAAATATAATTTCAATTAGTAATGGATTTATTTATTGAAATGAATTGGAAGTACTTACCCAATGCCCCTAGTTTGGGGCATATTCCATGCTTAGATTGAAGCTGAATTTATTTGATGTTGTGACCATTGGGGTACATGAAAGAAGATCATGGTCCGCCATCCTTGGTTCCTGCAAAAAGACTTTCTTTCTCTAGCTTGTTAGAAACCAATTATTGTGAAAACTTGCACACAATATAAATAGGCCAATGCTCCAAGTTTAAACATGCTTAATGCAAACAAATGGGCTTAACCTAACATGCACCCAAACAATTTTGTCACATT